>NC_053130.1:19095963-19273463 GCF_010015445.1 Perca fluviatilis | reverse complement strand
TGACATTTGTAGGTTTGACACGTGATCGGTCTTGACAACTATTGGATGAATTACCATGCAAATTGCTACTCTGGAAATCCAGAGTTCTCACGAGAGCACAATTTGAATTTGCTCAGTGAGTTACTGTGGCAACGAGTAATGATGCTCATTAACTATGCCCTTGTAGCCAAGCTGCACCAATCACATCGGTGTATCTGATGTAGGCGGGCCAGAGGCGAGCTAAACAGATGACAGTTTAATCTACCAGTTAGCTCCGCTGGTAGCGAAGCGTATGGGGCTCTGGATACGTCACCCCGTGTATTGTTGTGATTAGTCGTAGTGTTATCCAATTGCGTGCAGAGAGATTTTCAAATGCATGCTTGGTGCCGCCCCTCGAGTTGGGCCATTTTCATTACTCAATGCCAGACCCTTAGTCTTTTGGATTTGGGTCTGGATTTCCAGGCTAGAAATTCACTACAAACATTCAGGTTCCCCTCAGGAATAACTCTAACAACTTTCACATAGCCTCAGCTGTACTTTGTGTTTAGTGCTAATTAAAAATTGTAACGCATTAAACTTGAGTTGGAATAATGGGAGGTTTTTCCGGTTCCTCCCATTCTGTCTACATTGCATGATTGTATTTAGTTCAAATCACAGCTGGAAATTAATACAGTCTCACAGAGCCACTAGCATGGCTGACGACTCCCAGTCTTGTTTTAAGCCCTCTAACAATTACTGCTGTTTTCTTTTGTTTTTATCACCAGGAGGGAGTATTTCAAGGGCTTATACCAATCCTTAACTGCTATCTGGAAAACATGGAAGTGGATGTGGACACCAGGTGCACCATTTTGAATTATCTGAAGCTCATCAAGAAACGTGCCTCAGGTAAATTTGCATTAAAGGGCAAAACTTAATGTTCTCATAAGCCAAAAGCAGATTTTTTTTTTCTTTATGCAGCTTCAACTCTGAGCACAACTCCTAATTTTTCTGATCTGAAACAGGCGAACTGATGACCATGGCCAAGTGGATGAGGGAATTTGTTGCCAAGCACCCACAGTATAAGCAGGACAGCGTCCTAACTGACAAGATGAACTACGACCTGTTCAGGAAGTGCGACAAGATTGCAAAAGGTGAAGAGCAGTGCCCGGAGCTCATTGGAAACCCAGTAAACCGGTTTAAATGAGAAGCGCTGCAGAAATGCACCACCATTAAACAAACTCGCATGTAAAGAAAGACCAAATGTGTGGCTCAGAACTAAAGCGGTCCAATTTTAAGAGAATGCAAAACAGCATGTATGTGTATATATACAGTATCAGATTTTTATGATTACAGAATTTTTTTAATAGGGTTAAGACATGCAAAAGGTTGTGTAATAGAAATCAGATGTGTATTTATTTTTCTCTGGAAATAAAAAGGTATCTGTGTGAGAATATAAATGTAGCAAAGAGTTGTACATTAGTCTACTTTTAATCTTGCGTTCTATAAATGCTGTACTTCCACTCTTTAAAACATTAACATCATGGGCATATTTTTGTTCTGGGTATGAGCTTTCTTCGCTTTTTGTAGTGATTTTTTTTTTTTTTTTTTTTTTTTCTTTTGCATATTAAGAGAATTGTTTGCTTTGCTCTGCTGACATTGTAGTGGGACCTTAGATGTAGTGCTGCATTCAAGTGGAAAAGGTGAACTATTATTTGCAATGTGATGCTGCTTCAAAATAAATCTGCACAAGAGGAGTCAGTCTTCTTACAATTTCAGTGTATAGTATACGTATGTACTATAGTGTTTTATGGAATGCTTTTTATTTAAATGAGCCAAATAGGAATTTAATTTAGCCACCACAAAAGCATCCACATTAAGCTTGATCTTGATCAGCCTTCATAAAAAAAAAATAAAAAAAAGTCTTAATCTGTCCAACTAGCATTTTGATTGATACGCCTGCAGTGAGCAAATTCACATTATTTGAATGGCGGATAGCAACCAGGAGCCAACTGTTCTCAGTAAGAATTTACGTGTGTCCTGAATAAAGGACCTGTTAAATAAACCAAATGTTTCCCGTTTTCGGCACATATGACAAACTGTAATATGTTGAGATACAGTACAGGCCAAAAGTTTGGACACACCTTCTCATTCAATGCATTTCCTTTATTTTTATGTTTACATTGTAGATTCTCACTGAAGGCATCAAAACTATGAATGAACACATATGGAATTATGTACTTAACAAGAAAGTGTGAAATAACTGAAAACATCTTATATTTTAGATTCCTCAAAGTAGCCACCCTTTGCTCTGATTACTGCTTTGCCCACTCTTGGCATTCTCTTGATGAGCTTCAAGAGGTAGTCACCTGAAATGGTTTTCCAACAGTCGTGAAGGAGTTCCCAGAGATGCTTAGCACTTGTTGGCCCTTTTGCCTTCACTCTGCGGTCCAGCTCACCCCAAACCATCTTGCACAAACACACGACGGTTGGAACCAAAGATCTCAAATTTGGACTCATCAGACCAAAGCACAGATTTCCACTGGTCTAATGTCCATTCCTTGTGTTTCTTGGACCAAACAAATCTCTTCTGCTTGTTGCCTCTCCTTAGCAGTGGTTTCCTAGCAGCTATTTGACCATGAAGGCCTGATTCGCGCAGTCTCCTCTTAACATTTGTTCTGGAGATGCGTCAGCTGCTAGAACTCTGTGTGGCATTCATCTGGTCTCTAATCTGAGCTGCTGTTAACTTGCGATTTCTGAGGCTAGTGACTTGGATGAACTTATCCTCAGCAGCAGAGGTGACTCTTGGTCTTCCTTTCCTGGGGCGGTTCTCATGATGGCTTGATGGTTTTTGCGACTGCACTTGGGAACACATTCAAAGTTTTCGCAATTTTCCGGACTGACTGACCTTCATTTGTTAAAGTAATGATGGCCACTCGTTTCTCTTTACTTAGCTATTTGGTTCTTGCCATAATATGAATTCTAACAATTGTCCAATAGGGCTGTCGGTTGTGTATCAACCTGACTTGTGCACAACACAACTGATGCTCCCAAACCCATTAATAAGGGAAACAATTCCACTAATTAACCCTGACAAGGCACACCTGTGAAGGTAAAACCATTTCAGGTGACTACCTCATGAAGCTCATTGAGAGAACACCAAGGGTTTGCAGCGCTATCAAAAAAGCAAAGGGTGGCTACTTTGAGGAATCTAAAATATAAGACATGTTTTCAGTTATTTCACACTTTTTTGTTAAGTACATAATTCTATATGTGTTCATTCATAGTTTTGATGCCTTCAGTGAGAATCTACAATGTAAATAGTCATGAAAATAAAGGAAACGCATTGAATGAGAAGGTGTGTCCAAACATTTGGCCTGTAGGTGCGTTTGGGCGGCTTTGCCAGTCCTGACCTCCCTGAAGAGAGGTCGAAGGTTAGGGTCTGACCGAGCAACACAGCTAAAGCTGTTTGAAGTGCGTCTCTCCACAATCTTACCACTATGTCACCTTTCCATAATCTTAAATACAGCTTCTATCACTAAATGCATCAGTTATTCAGTTAAATCCCTCACAGCGTCTTTTTAATAGGTTTTGTAGTGAAAAACAGAACACAAACTACAGTTTGCTTTGAGCAGGGGAGGTTTTAGTGATTTGTTGGTCTCAGGGAAAAACCAATGTGAGGTCTTCCATTTTGCTCAATGCAATCGTTGCTAGTCCCCAAAAACTATTTGGAGGCAGATCTTTGTGGTTAACAATGCCACAGACCTAAAGGACAAATGAAAATTCCTAATGAAGTAATACAAATGCCCTTAAGTCAGTTAGAAGAAGACCTAAAGAAGTAACTGGTGAATACAAAATATGTACAATCCTAAAAAAAAGGCCAGAGGACTTAAACAGCAGGGGAAATTAAAGAATCAGAATGTGGATAGCATGTGCCTGGCTTGCTAGTGTGTTTAGCCATTAGCTTGCCAGCTACAGCAGTTCACTAAGTAGCACTGTAAGTAGTCCTTACATCACCAACCTTAGTAACACTTCCTATTTCACTATTAATTTGGCTTTGGCACTGTGCTCCTGTCTGTGTCTTCCTGTGCACCATTTTATATACACCACCCTTCCTTTCTTTCCAACTACTCCTCCTGGTGGACACACACACACACACACACACACACACAGATACCCTCTCACGCACACCAAAAAAGAAGGTGCTCTACACTCAGCATGTGTCTTAACTTACTTCCTCTCAGAAAAGAAAAGAAAAGAAAAACACAACAAGTCACACACAGAAAATCAAATGCAGCTGGTTGGAAAGCCAAGAATGATAGAGAGCAGACAGGAAGGCTAAAGATGTTTCTGATGTTCCTGACCTTTGAGGTGCAGTAATACTTGAAATGTCCAACAGCCAATACCTGAACATTTTCATCCACAAGGTGGTGGTATTGAACCACAGCTATAAATAAAACTGAGCTGCATTGACAAATAAGAGTAAGAGCATTGCTTCAATATGACCTCTTGGACCAGATAATGATTATGGCTGGTACAGCCTCCCCATTAGAATGGGATATGTATGCATTAGTGTGTTTAAATAGTTGGTCTTCAACACAAACATGCTTTGATGATAAATGTTTAGAAATTCTGCAGAGATATTGAAACAAAACTTAGTCTCAATAGGATTTTGGGGAGAATATAGTAATATGAGAACAGCGAAATTACCATAAAATAGTTTACAAATACAAATTTAAGTACAATTTTAAAAAAAAGGTATTAGAGACACTTAATGTGAAAACATGTTTAAAGCAATAAATATGCAGCAGGTCAGTGAATGTTACAGCCATCTGTCCCCATTAATCCCGAGGAGAAATAGGTTTTTTTCACAGCAGACATGTTGACTTGTAATAGAAAGTGCAGGTGTTACTTGTAACATTTATGGCTCTGATCAAATCGAGTGTGTAAGCCGGTGACAGTGAGCCAGCATGCACAATACCCGGACCCTGAAGCTGAAGCAGCTAAATTGAATTCAGCCATAATTCCTTTTATTATTTACACTTGTGCTTTTCTGCTGTAAAAATAGACTCTCAGTGATCTGATCAGCGCTGATGCAATATGTACACTGGACTTTTTCTAGAAACCGTACACAGAGAAAGTCAGTCATGCCAGTCTAGTAGCGTGTTGAGCAACCTGCCAATGGCATGTGCCTTATGAAAACCTTAAAGGGGAACTCCACTGATTTTACACATCAAAGTCTGTTTACAGGTCTTGGGGAGTACTACTGCATATGTGAAAAAAGTTGTATAAAGCCTTTTGTGGCTTCAGAGGGAAAAAGTCTTATAAAATACAGATCAACGTTGGTGGAAACTGAGGACAAGTTTGAAAATGAAAGAAATCTGGAGGTGTGGAGATAGAAAGTACCAGATCTTAGTAGTACAGTTTTCATCTCTGTTTGAGGCTACATTAGCCACTACTTGCAGAAGATTGTGTTGCCAGACCCTCCTCCAAAGCGCGCTGAAGGAGAGTCTGGCTACTCCACATAGCATTCGGGGATGAGAGGAAAACGTGTTCTGGTTTAATGGCATTTCTTTAAACCACTCAGAATCATCACTTGCAAAATAGTCGTGCATGATAAAACTCAGATTGGACAGCTAGGCTAGCTAGCTGTCTCCATTTACCCTGCAGAGATCTGAGGAGCAGTCAAAAATAGTCCTCATTAATTTACCGAATTTAAAATTCCAATACAAAGAAAGCCGAAAATACATGCAGCCGGTGGAATTTCCTGCAGCACCGGAGCAATCCCAGAAGTGGAACGTCAAGGATATAGACTACTGCTACTACTACTAAATAACAATAACGTTATTCACAATCAGTAAGTGAGTGTGTGTGTGTGTGTGTGTGTGTGTGTGTGTGTGTGTGTGTGTGTGTGTGTGTGTGTGTGTGTGTGTGTGGTTTATCAGTGTTTTAAGCCCCCAACGTCTCCTTCCAGGCAGCGCTGCCTGAAAGGCACTAGGATTAGGCAATGGTTATGGTTAGGGTTATGGTTAGGGTTAGGTGCCTTGAAGTCAACGGTCGCAGCGCTGCCTGGAAGGAGACGTTGGGGGCTTAAAACACCATTGAGCGTGTTTGTGGCTGCAATTAATAAGGGGCTATTTAGGCCATATATCAATGTGTGTGTGTGTGTGTGTGTGTGTGTGTGTGTGTGTGTGTGTGTGTGTGTGTGTGTGTGTGTGTGTGTGTGTGTGTGTGTGTGTGTGTGTGTGTGTGTGTGTGTGTGTGTGTGTGTGTGTGTGTGTGTGTTTGTGTCAGGTCAAATTGATGTATGTGCATGCCTTTAATTAGCCTGACAAGCCAGAATGGGAACTCACCATTGGCAGGGCTCAATCCGAGGGGCGGGATAAACGGTTGGCTTTCAAATTCCTTCTGCACACAATAGGATAGCGCTACAACCAACCAGAGCAACGCTAGCTGATAGATTAAACTTTTGCCGTATCCAGTCCGCAAAACTCTGAACACATCTTCCTTTTTTAAGAATGACTTCAGTGCCGTTCTTTGTTCTTTTCTCAAAAAAAGCTTAAAGCCGATTCCAAAGACCGCTGTTCACCAGCAGCAGCAGCCATCTTCTTTTTTTTCAAGTAGCAGGGAATTCACGTGGAACCATTGCAACTCTGCCGTCCTTAAGCCCGCCCACTGACTCTATACACATGTGATTGGCTTGACTAGAGTTTGGTTTTTCCACCTTGCAATGCTAGACTGACCCTGGGTGCAAATTACATTTGCTGCCGCTATGGTGTGTCTAGATTTCTAGGCTGCGTGTGTGAGAAAAAGCGAATTTGTGCATGCTTTTTATGTGTGTGTGCAAGGAGAAATTGGTGTATGCGCATGCTTTTTATGTGTGTGCATGAGAAAAAGTAGTGTATGTGCATATGCTTTTTATATGTGTGTGCAGGTAAAAGTGGAGTATGTGCATGCATTCTTGATATATGGCCTAAACGGCCCCTCATAGAAACACACCGGGTCACCTCCTGGCTGTTACCCTCCTGCAGGGCAATGGGCCAGTCTGCGTGTTCCTCCCACTATTTTCCACTGAGCGACAAGGCTGCACATTGTGCACAGACCGGCCAGCCATCCATCCATCCAGCCAGCCAGCCAAGGTTACACAGTCGCGTTCTCTCTCCCGCCTCTTAACGTAAGCAGTCCGCCGCACACAGCTGCATCTCTTCATCCACACTCAACATTTCGCTCTTTATCTAACGCGACCGGACGGCTGAGTGACTTTATGGTGAGGCTTTATATTATATTGTTTAAAAAGGAAAGGAAAATGTTGCAGGGCGCATGTCGTCTGTACTGTAGGCTAAGCGATGAGTTTGGGTGATGCTGAAGTGTTGACCTCTACTGTCTGTTACTGTAGCCTATGCGAAAGATATTATGCGATACGTTTTTTAAGTTTTTATTTTTAGGATGATGTAATGAGATAACCGCTGCCATCAGCTCACATCTTTTTGTTTAACTACAGACCGGGCTGCTGTTTCATACCGTGCAGTAGAAGCTACAGTGCGTTAAGTGCAGTTTAACTGTGACCCCGACGGAAAATTACAAGTGTACAATGTCGTGGTGCAAGTAAGCGGTATAGGACGCATATTCTACAATAGTCTCATGCATTTGTCATGTGTTCGCGATACTGCATCATATAACCATATTAGACAGCCGAGTGCTACTAAACTGTGTGCTGATAGTTGATGGTTGTCAAATGTCCTGGTGAAAACTTTCCATTTTGCTTTTCTAGATCTATTTATCTATCTAATACTCTTACAAGGGGTAAGAAATACGCACAATCCCAAAAATGTGTAATTTTATATTGCAATACCAATATATATCTTGATACAATATGGAAAATCTATTGTAAAACGTAGGCTATTGATAAACTAATGAATGGATGTTTTTGGCTAATCCAGTGAAATAACAATAATTTACAAATGCAGGTCATCACATTGATGCAAAAATCATGCAAAAATCCAGTATGACAATGAAGAAGTCATGCTGATTGATTTGCAACATTGATCACAATGGCCACAATTATATATTTTACAGTTTTTTACAGCTGTTTACACACGCTTCAAAACTTTGTCTCCTCTTTTAAAAACTATACACACACAATTCCTAAAACTGCACACACAAAATGCCTCATCTCCACACTGCATTCAAAATGCCATAAACACATCTCAAAATGAAACATTTGCATCACATGGTAAACACTTTTTTCATAATTATTTTGATATACCATGTACACACTGTTTTTCTAAATCTAAAGCACTTTTGACTTTCATAGCCTTATATCTACATTTCCATACAATGTTCTACAGTAAAAGCAATTTGCTGGGAGGGGTTGAGAAGTTCAGTATAAACAACCATGTAATGTTGAAACAGAAAATATTTATTTGGCATATCATTAGGCTACTGTTGTAACAGTAGCACAGTGTTGTATACACAGTAGCATAGAAGAAAACAACACCATAAACATATGTAAACCAAATATATAATTTTTAGAATAAAGAACACATTTGTGTGTGTGTGTGTGTGTGTGTGTGTGTGTGTGTGTGTGTGTTGTGTGTTTGTGTGTGTGTGTGTGTGTGTGCGTGCGTGTTGATGTGCAGATGTTCGTATGGGGTGGGTGTGGGGGGATCACCAGTGATCAATAATTGTGGCCCTGATCTCATCAGAAATGGCTCTCCTTCCTTCTCTTCTTTGCCCTTGTCCTCTTCCAACTCGTCCTCCTCCTCCTCTTCTTCTTCCAACTCTTCCTTTTTTAACTTGTTCTCATTGTCATCCCCTGCCTCTCCCTCCTACTCCCCTTGCTCTCTGTTCACTGTTGCATCCATTGTTCATAACAGGTTACCTGACCGTTGACCTATTTATAAGCCTATACTAAAGCAGTGATCAGGTAAGCAATTAGTGTCTGCACATGTGAGGAGTGTGTGTGTGACCTGATGAAGTGTAGCATTTTGATTGGTTGTGTTTGGAAAAGGAAAGCAAGTCACTTCCTGTTAGATTTTTGTGTCTTAGGTAGAGAATTGTGTGTAGTGTTTTGAAATAAGGTGTTTTATGCAATTGAAAACTGAGTGAAAGGCTGAGAAATAGCTTATGGTTTTGGAGATTTTGGTGTCTAGTTTTGCTCTTTGAGTGAGTTTTAAAAATTCGTGTGACATTTAAAGATTTTATGTGTAAGCAGTTGTACTGTAAAAAACTGTAAAGGGATATCTACCATGGTATTAAGAAATCTATGATGTTATGGCTGTTGTGGCTCATCCAGCTCTGATTAAGGCCTTGCAGATTATCATGTTTTGGTGCAGCCTAATGCATCTCTGATAATAAGAGCACAGATATTACTGTACTAAGGTTGACCAGAATAAGCCTTATTTTGTTATGGACAAATTCAACTATCCGTGGTATGCTATGTTGCCTGGGCAGCAGATCATTATCCATTTGAACTATCTAAGTTCCTTTGTAAACTGGGATATACTGTATATTGCACAATGTTTACAAGGATTTTTTTTTAGAACATACACTTGTTACCAGGCATGTGCACACATACACATCAAAAGGGGCTTGAGCACATGCCCTTTGCTTTATCTTCCTCGGCAAAGTGCCCTTTTTTCTGGATGCATGTTTATTTTTTATTTTTTAATAATAAACATAGCCTATATATTCCTGTATGCACACAGCTTCCCTGTTAAACACATGTATTTCTTGAATTAAATAAATCAAAATATCAGATAGGGAGATTAGACTTTGTCGATCCCTCTCTCTCTCTCTCTCTCTCTCTCTCTCTCTCTCTCTTCGCGATGTGTCTCCCTGGGAGCAGTGCGTGCCACACGCACACACAGACACACAGACACACACACACGCACACACACACACACACACACACACACACACACACACACACACACACACACACACACAGAGACAGGCAGAGAGGCAGCAGTCCCTTCCATCTCCTAGCCTGGCTCCGCCCTCCTACGTACTTGCGCTCAATATATATTTTCCTTCAGTACAAATGTAATGTACGAGAGTCTGGTAGGACCAGGCTATCCAACTCCTACCCCAGAAGGTTTTTCTTGGCTTGTGTGGAGGTGAGTGATGATGAACAAAAGACTAAGCAGCCAGTGCCTCGAGTTTACAGCTAATTAGCCGAAAGACTTCATAATTTTGATCGTAGGCTCCTCATCTTCTTATAACAGTGTTTATTCATTATTGGTGCAGTGTTTTTTCCTGTAAAATTAACAAAATTGCAGCAACAGCCTTTTTCAGTTTAGTGTGAAGATTTTAATTGAGATTTTTCAAAAAGATTTTGTGAAGTGTTATTTATTCCAATAACCCCAAAATAATTAAAAAGATTTATTGCCATTTGCAAAATAAAAAAAACTATGTACCTCTCCTTGATGCAGTCACCTGTTCTTAATATATACTTGAAACTAGTAGCATAGAAAACATGCACATTGTGGCAGTTTCTTTTTGCTGTTTGTGATTAACCTGGTGAATACTAAAAAGTGTCTGTGAGAACTGATTATTTTGTTGAGTATTTATTAAATCTATTAAACGTAAGGTAAATAAGTTACTCAGTTGTGTTAATATATTTAACATTTTGTTAAAATTTAAAATAATTATTTATCAACTATTAGACCTTTTTTTCCTTGAGCCCATTGTGCGAGAAAGCTACATAAGTCTTATTACAAAGTATAATTTAAAGGAAGAGAGTTTTCTCTATTGTAAAAACATGGTAATACAACGTAACATGTTTCTCCAGATGTCAGTCAAAATACTTCCTGCAGTTCGATGAAGATAACAGACAAAATATCCAGCTGTGAACATCCAGACATTCATAGAGTTGTGTAAATGGCCTTCTGCTTTATATCACAGGGTTGATCTGACTGTCAGAAGCATAGTGGTGGAATCTGATATTATATATAGTATATAACATATTGTTTATGGAAAAGGTACTTACGTCTGACACAGGAAAACTGCACTTTTCAACTTTTTCCTAAATGTTCCACAGTCAGCTGTTTGAATCAGTTCTGAATACACACCATACATGTTTAAAACACTCACAAAGGATAATAGGGTAATTAAACAATATATAATAATGCACCACCATAAGTTGACAGCTTTGTCAGGAGAACATGCACAAAGATTTAGAGACTTTCTGGGCCAGACAACATTCTGTGATTATTAAAACCTGGAGCACACTAGCGATAATTAATCTACACATTTCATTACCTTCAACAATTTAAATGCCAGAACATCACAATACAACAGTGTAGAGATGGGGTTATCATCTGTACACACCTGCCTGCTGGCTTGTTTTACAGAAGTGGCCACATTTGATCTGTTGTCTGAAACCACAGGAATGTAAAGGGTTAGTTATTGGGGACATGGGACATATTAGAGAGCGTGGGTGGACCAGCTGGAGCACAAGCAGACATATGTACAACAACAAACATGATAGGCATGTATCAACATTGACTTTGAGTTACATGTTATTTAAACACTACTAAGAGTTAATGATCACTGAACTGTCAAGGCCTCTTTCAGGCAGATTAATTAAGCTTATCATACTTATCATGCCAGTGCGTTGCCAAAAAAAAACTCATGCTGCTTTAAATTGTTTTTTTTTTGTTTTACATTTTGTTTTTAGGTGACAAATGGAGACCTTTAATCATAAACTGAACACTTACTTTGAGACATGGATGGGTCCCAGAGGCAAGTCAAGTTTTTATTGTCATCTTAGTTGTTGATATAAAATTTGTTGCTGTTG
The DNA here is from genome assembly GCF_010015445.1 of Perca fluviatilis. NCBI lineage: Eukaryota > Metazoa > Chordata > Actinopteri > Perciformes > Percidae > Perca > Perca fluviatilis. The sequence goes on along the minus strand of NC_053130.1, from coordinate 19,261,708 downwards.
TCTTTAATGTGTCTGTCTCCCAACACGTTGCAAATACGGTATTCAGTGCAAAAGCTCAGCAGAGTTCTGTAGTTAACAGACAGGTGAAGGTAGCTGTGAAAGTAAAAATGACCTAGAACCTTGACTAAAGTCTTTTATTACATGCTATACACATTGGACTTGCACAAGACATCTGCTGGGGTTTTTCACTGTCTGGCTGCTAACCTTTCGATTGTTGAGAAAAGATCCCTCAGTGTGTGCACTGCTGCTGTTTTCTCTTTTCAAGTTCATTGAAAGATAACAGACTATTATCAATGAGGCCACCTGATCAACGGTGACAACTTGCCTCTTTATTGCCATTTTTCAGATCAGCGGGTGCAGGGATGGCTGCTGCTCGACAACTACCCACCAACCTTTGCACTCACAGTAATGTACCTTCTGATCGTGTGGATGGGGCCCAAGTACATGAAACACAGGCAGCCGTACTCCTGCAGAGGCCTCCTGGTGCTCTACAATCTGGGCCTCACAGTCTTGTCCTTCTACATGTTCTATGAGGTAAACAGACTGCTCGGCACTGAGATATGTGTTGAAGTAGGCCAAAGCAATCACTGCAATGTCACACTGTCACACTACAGACAGATTATTAAAAGAAAAGAAATAAAGAGGAAACCGACCCGAATCTGAGCCGCATGCCCACTAAAATCTCTAGTGTGTTAATATGACCAGATGTAAAGCCTATGGACTGGTATGTTTAATTAAAGGAATACTTTGATGTTTTGAAAAATGCACTTATTTGCTTTCTTGACAGAGATGAGATGAGATTGATACCACTCTCATGTGTGTACGTTAAATATGAAGCTACAGCCTGCAGCCGGTTAGCTTAGCAACAGCCGGTTAGCTTTAACACTTGACTCTGATTAGACTCGGATCTGTTGCTACTGGCTTCTGTCTCTCACTGAAAGCTACCATTAGATAATGCTATCAGGGAGTAAGAGGGACACAGCTGGATGCTGACAGGCTCATTGTTTCAGCCATCAAATCCCTCATATACCCTCACAGACATCTATTGTTAGCTGGAAAACTGCTTTTGATAAACAGCTGACTATATAATTGAAATTGATAGATGCACTGATGTAAACAAACTTGGATTATTTGGCAAGGAGCCTGAGCTGAATTTGCTGTTTAAGTTGTATCTGTCATTTTGTGTACCTGTGAGCACCTGGAAGCCAGAACCAGATTTATCAGTTTTGTTTATGTGTACAGTAAGTCTAAAGTAACTGTACTTTAACTCCCCATCCAGTTGGCAGAACAAGCTGTTTGTCTTTCTGTCTGCATTGCATAAGGCCCCAGTGGACCGGTAGCTGTGTGATTCATTAAACCCTGTACTCTGACAATGCCCCGGCCATGGGGTGATTTGGCCATCCAATCATGCCACCTGATCAAAGTACAGGTCAATTTTGTTCTTGTCAACTTTCCAGGGCATAGTGGTTGGTGACATAATGATTGTGATTAAATGTGTTTGCAATAATATGTTTTACATTTATAGGCTGACTAATGCTGCTTTAGGTTTGAAGAAAGAATCAAGGAGGTATATCAGCTTAGAGGGCTGTCTGTACTCTCCTGATAAACTACTTAATTCCATTGCTGGTTCTTAACTGGTGGCAGTTTCTTGGCTCTGCTGTTAGTTAGCAAAGACTTTCACAGCAGCAGGCAAAGACAGTGGATATACTGATTTGGTGAATCAGCATTAAGCCACACCATATACTTGCATTTGAATAATTATTGTTTAAAGGGGCATGATACTGATTTTACACATACACAGATTAGTTTACTTGTCACAGAGAGTACTACTCAGCCTATAAACACAGTTGTATAATGGCTGTTGTGGCTTTTGTCAAGTCTGAAAAAATAACCTGAGAAAGCCTGTGTTACAAACAGAGTTACTGGAGACACTAGCGTATGCCAAGCAGGGACGGTTGAAGATAAATCAAGTCAAACCTTAAAATTTTTCTTTGATATTGTACATGGTCCCTTACAACATAAACAGAATAAATAGTTGAGTTGCCTTATGGGAAGTGTGAGATACAATGTATTTTCCTGCTGATCCCATACTAGGGATTAACAGGATATCTTGGCCAAACGTTATGGATAAATCACTGTAGTACCACTTTAATGTACAAATGTATAGGTAAATAGATATTCCTGTATTTGCACTTCTCTTGCAATACCCCCCTGTGCGCTAAATGCTTTAATTAAATTTAATTAGCTTCCAATACATTCTGTGATGTTCTAAATGGCTTTTTTCTTCAGCTTGTTACTGCTGTGTGGTACGGTGGCTACAACTTCTACTGCCAGGACACTCACAGTGCAGAGGAAGCAGATAATAAGGTCAGTCTGATTTACACAGTTCAACATTTTTATGTTTATTGCTGTGGATTATGTTTTCATTTGATCACGTTTGACATAATTGTATTACGAAGTAATCTATTTCCCATTCTGTAAAGGTATAAATACCAGTTATTGTAGGACAGCTAGAATATATTGCCCTGATTTCTATGAGTGAGTACCTGTAAATCCCAGCAGATAAGCTGAAGAGACAGAGTCAATTTAATCTGACTCATGTCATCATGATGACTCGCTTTGGTGTCCCTACTGAGCTCTGCAGTGGAGGTGAAAACAAGGCTCAGTAAAATGAGCACGGTTTTGCAGTTCTGCGGTGATTAAATGAAATGTGTGATCACTGTGTACTGAACTTTCAAGGAGCTTCCGGACAGACGTTACACCTTGTATGATAAATTGTGTTTGCAGGAATTTGGGGAGAACTTTTGGAATGTATTTTCCTGATTTATCATTTCTATCATCTCTTCAGGAATATAGAGGAAGTTTTTTCTTGTGTTTTACTTATTTGCTGCATTTCCTCTCAGATCATAAATGCCCTGTGGTGGTACTACTTCTCCAAGCTCATTGAGTTCATGGACACCTTTTTCTTCATACTACGGAAGAATAATCACCAGATGACGTTTCTTCACATCTACCACCATGCTACCATGCTGAATATCTGGTGGTTTGTTGTGAACTGGGTACCCTGCGGCCATAGTGAGTGTTTTAACACAACTTCACCCTCCAGTATTTACTGTTTGGCCCGAAAGCAAGCTAAATAATTCAAGTGCTCTAATGTTAAACCCATTAGCCCCCAAAACAGCCACAAAGCCTTAATGGCCCTGACACACCAACCCAATAATCGGCCGTCGGACAGTCTGTCGAGGTCAGTGACTCGAGTCTGTTCGGTGTGTTCCGTCAGGCCCACCTGATTTGCTGGGTCGGAGGGCGGGCAGTAGGACTCAATGACCAATCTGTTTGGTGGAGTGCTAACCCAGAAATGACAAGCGGGATGAGCGTGACTAAGCCTCTAAAAATCTGACGAAAATCTTTTAAACTGACCTTTGTCGATCTGAAATGAAGACAGATTCAGCAACTGCACGGCCTATTTCTCGCTTAAAATGTTTTCAGAAACACATTTCGGTGAACTATCTTAGTAAAATATGAGATCGTATTACGAACGAAGCCACCATTGTGCCCGGTTGAAAAATCCGGAAGCAGCCAGACCCATGTGACGCGTTCGTCCAATCAGCTGCTGGTTTTAATTTTTTGGGCGAAAATACAGTTTAGCGCCGCCTGCTGTTATGGAGACGTATTACGTCTCGCGCAGAACGTACGCTCAAGTCGGCGTCGCTTCGGTGTGTTCTGAGGCACTTTTTGGACCTCGGGGAGCCAACTGATCAGTCCGACTGCCTTTTCTGCCAACGGTCAGCCGTCGGGTTGGTGTGTCAGGGGCTTTAAGGACACAAAGTGACACTTATTGACCTGAACGCTGCTGCACTGTGTAACATAGGCTACTTTTTGTGCTTTTTTATTAAAGTTGTGCAGAAAAAAGCACAGCATCCTGCAAGCAATGGAGCTGTCAATTTTCCTACAATAAAAATGTCCTTAATTATGCCTTTTACTATTGATTTTAATATAATGTGAAATTTCTGATTCATAAACACGTTTCAGTATTCATCAGAGTTCAATATATTATTTCTGTATTACTTTACTGTTAATGGCTTCTATTGATTTGACATGAACTTTGTAGTAATGGTTCCAAATGGAGCAGACTAATGAAAAGTTAGTAGCTATATGATCATTGCACTCCTGAATGCAGTCACTTGCCATTCACGGACAGTAATTGCTTGCAGTAGATGAATAACTAATCATATCTCTCTTCTGTGTCTCTACAGCATACTTCGGCCCCACTATAAACAGCTTCGTCCACGTTGTGATGTATTCTTACTACGGTCTGTCAGCCATCCCAGCCATGCGGCCATACCTGTGGTGGAAGAAGTACATCACACAGTTACAGCTGGTGGGTTCATCCTGTAGTTTCTCGCTGGTGGTGGAAGAAGTGTTTTGATCTTTTACTTAAGTAAAAGTAGCAATAATAATAAAAAGTATTTTCATTAAAATGTACTTATGGTCAAAAATCATAAGTATGCAGAAACAGGCTTATTTGATTATGATGTAGTATACATATACTGTATATTATATTGTATGATTATTATCACTGATGTAATGTGTAAGTAGCATTGTACTGTTGTAGTTTAACTATTCTATAAACTGTTGGGCAGTTTAATGTGCAAATATAATTACATCCTAAAAATCTTATTTTGATTAGTTAAAGAAGTCAGTCAGTGCAGTAAGAATACTCTATTTGACTTTTTAATTTAAATCACTGCTCTAAAAACCAGAGTATGTAGCTTGAAAAGTGAACAATTAAGGCAGGTTTCTGCATGCAGAATAATTAGGCGCACAAAAATGGCTCACTAGCGCCCCCTAGAAAGTTAAGAAAATTGAGCCCCTGCAGTGCGTTTAACGTAGACTCACGAAACTTGGTACACATATGTAACATGTCAAGATGTACAAAAAACTTCATTAGAGCCATACCCTAAACCCAACAGGACGTCCGCCATTTTGAATTAAATGTTCGAAATTAGTGCGATTTTGGCCATTTCCACCTACTTAAAGTCATAGCGCCCCTTAGTGGCAACAGGAAGTAGGCCTAAAAGTCAAGTTGCTATACTTTAACGAACTCCTCCTACAGATTTCATCCGATCAACTTCAAACTTGGTCTGTATCATCTCAACACCTTAACGATGAAAAGTTATTAAAAGAAAAACTTTTCGTCAGACGGTGTGGGCGTGGCGGCCATTTTGAGTGTTTAGCGATGAACAAAGAAGTTGTTGTAACTTGAGTGTACATTGTCGTATCTGCCCGAAATTTCTCACGATTGACAAGGGTCCAGGCCTGAGGACACCTACAGGCCAAAATTGACTTTTGGTCATAGCAACCCCTGCTGGCAACATGAAATGCGCCTTATATGACAAACTTGCATGAAACTCAGAATGTGTGGTCTACATCTGATACTGAGCCGCCCCCTATAATATGACCACGCCCACGTACTCAGGCCACGCCCCCTTTCATAACATTTGAACCGTTTAAGGTAGTCTTGTGTGAGGTGTCATTGAACTCAGCAGAGACTTCCTTCTTCATTGGTGATGGTTTAGCCCGCCCTGTATATTTAAGCCACGCCCCCTTTTATGACTAATGACCCATTTGATGTAAACTCTTGTGTGAGGTATCACTGAACTCAGCAGAGACGTCATTCTTCATTGGTGATGGTGTGACCCGCCCCCTAAGCTTAAGCCACGCCCCCTTTCATAAATGGTGACCCATTTAAGGTAGAGTCCTATGTGAGGTATCAATGAACTCAGCAGAGACTTCCTTGTTTATTGGTAAAGGTTTGGCCCGCCCCCTATACTTTGGCCACGCCCCCTTTCACAGCTAATGAACCGTATGACGTAGAGTCTTTTGTGAGGTATCGTTGAACTCAGCGGGGAGTTCCCTTTTCATTGGTGACGATTTGCGGCGTCCAAGTGCCGCACAAATTCACGGTCGCAAGGAGCGGCGTCCGCCGGTAACCCCGACGCGCACAGAGTCGCGAGGGCCCGTCCATCGCTGCTCGCAGCTTTAATTGAAAAATGAAACTGCTTTGAAAATACAGTAGGTTCAATATATTCTAACCACACTCATCTTTTCACTTCTACTAAAGGAAATGTAACTTAAATGACTTAAAGGTCCTATGACATGCTGCTTTTTGGATGCTTTTATATAGGTCCCCTAATACTGTATCTGAAGTCTCTTTCCCGAAATTCAGCCTTGGTGCAGAATTACAGCCACTAGAGCCAGTCCCACAATGAGCTTTCCTTAGGATATGCCATTTCTGTGTCTGTAGCTTTAAATGCTATTAAGGAGGAGAGAGGGGGGGCAAGGTGGAGGATGGGGCCTTGACCAACTGCCATGTTTCGCTTGTTTGCAAGCCATGATGTCTCTCTCTTTCTCATGGGCGGGCCAAATTCTCTGGGGGGGCAAAGCAGAGAAAGGGGAGATAACTTTTCCCTTTATGACATCATAAAGGGAAGATTCCAGATTGGCCCATCTGAGCTTTCATTTTCTCAAAGGCAGAGCAGGATACCCAGGACTTGGTTTACACCTATCACCATTTCTAGTCACTGGGGGACAATAGGCAGGCTAGTGGAACTCATATTAATGTTAAAAAAAACTCATAAAGTGACATTTTCATGCCATGGGACCTTTAATGAAAGACTAGAACGACTTGACAATAAGGAACTATTGTGCACTGAATAATAATACAGATAATATATTTTGTAAGAAAAAAATGAAACATTATAAGTAACTCGTAAGTAGCTGCCAAATAAATGTATTTCAGCAATAGTACAATATTTAACTTTGAAATGTAGTGAAGTAGAAATAAAGTAGCATTAATTAGCAATATTTAACTAAGTACAAATTGCAGTACATGAGTAAATGCACTTTCAACAGTTTTCAAAATTCATGGGTGTATTTTCAGTCTTTGTCCTTTGATTTTGTATGTGATGATTGTTATATTCACATTCCATTGTAGAGCTGATGTTGCTGTTTGTTGGACTATTTTCTGCAGGATGCTCTTTAGCTTTAATACAGTGCAGGTGCTTTCAGTGTCCATTAAAAGATATTTTAGACTCTGGATCAATATTATGTTTCTATAGGCTCTCTGTGTCACCTTCTCACTCTAGTATGTGTCAGCATGTGCATGTTGTGTTCCCTCCACAGATCCAGTTCTTTTTAACCATCTACCAGACGATGTGTGCAGCCATATGGCCATGTGGCTTTCCCAAGGGATGGCTGTACTCCCAAACAAGTTACATGGTCACACTCATTTTATTTTTCTTAAACTTCTACATTCAGGTCAGTTGGTTTTTCCATTTTAAACTGTTAATTAATGAGTTTAAAGTTTACATCCGGTGATGTTTTCTTATTGTCAACAAAAAAACTAACTATGAATTGATCCCACTTACAAGTATTGTCTGTGTAGTCAAAGCCTTCCATTGTTGTACAAAAACTATTCAAAACACATAGATGAGCCACAGTGAACTGTAGTTTATTTTGAGTCATTCCTACAAATACAGTCCTGCTGCTGTAAATACTCCAGAGCACCAAATGTGTGTTATTCCGCAGCTGAAAATAGTTCCCAACAAATGCACTATTTACTCCTGTTTAATTAACCTGTTGTGTATTTTGGACTGCTATATGAGATCTATAGTGAGATATGCCTGATGGATTGTGGGTAACTTTAGCTTCCATTGTTGGTGTTAGCCATGCTGCTGTAAAGCCATGCTGTTGGGGTAATAAATGGTTAATATTCCGTCGTAGTCCAGGTTATCATTGTTATATCTGGTAACATGGAACAGTGAAGAATATAACATAACCTTTACTAAAAACTACAGTGCCAAGCTTTTTTAGAAATTAAACTGTATATTCCTCTCCCTCCTACCCCCCTTGCTCTCTGTCAATTGTTGACATCCATTGTTCATCTGAATTTTTACCTATTTATAGGCCTATACTAAAGCAGTGATTGGTTTTCGTGTTTGCACACATGAGTGTGTGTGTGTGTGACCTGGTGAATAAGTGTAGCATTTTGATTGGTTGTGTTTGGAAAAGGAAAGTAAGTACTTCCAGTTAGATTTTTGTCTTAGGTAGAGAATTGTGTGTAGTGTTTTATGCAATTGAAATAAATTGAGTGAAAGGCTGAGAAATAGCTTATGGTTTTGGAGATTTGAAGGTTTAAAAAATTGTGTGACATGTAAATATTTTGTGTGTAAGCAGTAAAAGCAGTAAAACTGTAACACATAATATCAACAAATGTTTTTGATATGGAGCCCTTACATTTGTGTTTTTAAAGAACTGTGACCAAGCTGTGTACTGACTGGGACATTTAACGGCAACTACCTTACAGTATAGATATATGTGTTTAAGTAATTACATTTAATTATTAGGTAACAAGTTAACCTTGTGTAATTTTCAATGATAATATTATGTCTAATAACATGTTATCTCTGCCTCTCTTTCAAGACTTACAAGAAGCACAGTGGTTCTCTCAAGAAGGAGCATCACAACGGCTCTCCTGTATCAACAAATGGAAATGCAAATGCGACACCATCTCTGGAGCGTACTGCACACAAGAAACTGAGGGTGGATTGACATTTGAGAAAGCCTCACCTCATTCTCAATGTAGCGTGTTAGCTAATGCTGCTAAGAGGTATATGGATCTTCTTATCTAGAATAGTTGAGCACTCACTTGAGATGAAATAAGCCATAGTTACATAAATGGAGATACTTTCCATGTTTTTGAACACGTTCCTACACATTGATTATATTAATTAATATAGTATTAATTTATTAATATAATAGAGTATTGTAATATGGTTGCACAATATTGCCTCCGCTGACCTCTAGAGCAGGGATCTTCAACAGGGGTCCTCAGAGTCAATGCAGGGGGGCCTCCAAATTATTGTTAATTGTTGTGTTGTGTTATATGTTAAGTTTTTTCAAAAATGAAAAATTCTTAACATGAATCTAACATATTATTAGCAAATATAAATCCCCTCTGATGATAGGCTTACTGGCCTATAGGTAAGGTAGTCACTAAGGTCATCAACAGATACAGTTAATTTTAAGGATTCACTGTGCCACATGTATGTTTAACATTAAAACATGATTTATAAAATCACGCCAACACTTATTAGGCTATTTTAATAGCTTAGTAATATATGCAAAAAAGGTATGTATGAAGACTTTAGGCCGCCCTACACGTTACTGTAGGCCCAGTTTATTATGCAACTTAATTTTATACAATATATGCAATAGGGGTTCCCTGCTCTATCTTTCTCTCAGTTAAAGGGTCCTTGGCTTAAAAACAAAACGTTGAAGACCCCTCCTCTAGAGGAAATTCACTTCAAAGCAAAAATATGTCTTTCTTGGTACCAGCAAAAACACACCAGTTTTGACTCATTCCATGATGCTTTACCCACAAAAGAGCCAAAGATGAAAGCTCAAGTGAGTGTGTTGGCAGATGAGGGTTTCGTCACACTCAATGACGTTTCTGTTCCAACAACCTAAGGGTCAGCTAAAATAACATAGGCTTGCTATGGTCCTTAATGTGAAACTAGAGCTTGCATCTTATGTCTTGCTTTAACTTACTCCTACCTGTGCCGTTGCATAATCCTGAATTTTGCCCTGTGTAATACTTTAATGCATTTTTATTGACAGGTTGTAACAGCAAATTTTTTGCCGTACATTTGCAGAGGTGAAGGGTCTCTAATTTGGAATATTTAGCCATCTAACCAAAGCATAACCAAAGCATAGTGTACTGTCCATATTTAAACCAGTTTAAGACATAATGTTGGAGGGCAGTTGTTGTGTTTTATGAGCACAATATAAACTTAACATCCCCCATGTTATAAAAATCTGTTTCCTCTCACGTTGTGCTATTTTACTGTAGCTCTATCCAATAAATGCAATTGGAATTCATTGAAATTAATTAAATAAGGCAACACCCATTAGGTCTGCAGTACAGCTGCTTATTCGGTATCAAGTGAATATTATCATACTGTATAATATTAATGTTAAACACTCAAGTGTGTTGTATTCGGATAAAGTTTTTATATAGTCATTATTGACCTTAAAAAAACACAGTGTCCATTTGGTAGATGCTCGAGAGCTTTTGATTGTCACATCTTCCTCAACTCATAGGTTTTGCCTGGTTGTTGTGAGAAGTCCTTTTAATGCTCAGGAAAAAAATGGAAACGTAAACATCTACAATTCCATGTCAACTGGGTAAACCTAATTTACTGAAGATTATGTAATATGATCAAAAGTTTGTTTTCTCAAATAATATATAGTTTATTTTTTATTTTTGAGTCTTTACATAAATAGGGTGCCTTCTGGACCAGTTGATTTGTTTTATAATGTAGCATTTTGAACCTTTTCAATATGCTATCACCAGATTCATGTTGGTCCTTTTTAGACTAATATGTGTCAAACTTCCAGCTCAAATCCTGTGCCTGACTCTTTATGTTTTTGAAAATATCAAATATCCTAAACTATCATGCCTAACAATTGACACATACTAAGTGCAACAGTGATGTCTATCCTATATTAAAGGAATATTTGGGAGATTAGCTTGTACGCTTTCTTGTAGCTAGCCTGGCTCTGTCTAAAGGTAACAAAACCCACCTACTGTACCAGCACCTCTAAAGCTCACTTTAGATTGTGTTACCTTTGGACAGAGCCCTTGTTTCCAGTCTTTATGCTAAGCTAACTGGCCAAGATAACTAGCCTTATATTTAGCATACAGATATAAGATCAATCTTCCCAGCTCTATGCAAGAAAGCAAACAAGCATATTTCCTAAAATTGTGAACTATTCTTTTTCCAAAAACTATTCTCATTTTACCACATTAATGTGGTTTCTTAAAGTGAAAACAAAAAGTCACATGAGAATTGTTGGTGGAGAAAGGTTGTAGGGATTTAACTATTTGTGTTCCTTAATGTTATTTTCTTTTTTATTAACCTAAACCATTGCCAGGGGCCTAAATGCTGGTATAGCAGGCAAAAGGTACAAGGATGTTTGAATTATAAACTCTTCAAGTCTGATTCCCTCGCTGTGGAGCACTGCTGCGCTGCTCTACCATGCTGAATCAATTTAACGAGCTACTGTATGGCCTTAACCACTGAATGAGCATTACATGTTGCTCAAATGTAAAGGTGACCTAGATTCACCTTCCCTGCATCAGAAATTATTGTTAAATTCGGAATAATACATACAATGGCTACATTGTGTCTGCTTGATGAATCTGGTCTGCAAATATCTGCCAACAACAGGAAACCTGTTTAACATGCATGAGCCATATCGTCTCAGCAATTTCATTAATAGTTAATTAATTTCCAGCAACATGCCATCCCTGTTACAGGGCTTCCTTTGTGCAAGGTGATAGCGATGAAGGTAACAGGGTTTATATAATTAAAGGGCCTGATTAGCATAAATAAACCCCAATTGGTAAAGGCCAAGGAAGCATATAGGTATGTAATGATATATTACATACATTTTATAGACTATTAAAATAAATATATTTTCTGAAATCTGGGGTAAATCTGGGTTAACATGTTGTGACTCATGCTTTACTTACTGTAACACATTAAAATCAAACTGACATTTTAAACCTTCTTGTTTTCCTTTCATGAAAATGATGTAAATGTTATAAATAATGTAGCTTGAAGACAAACAATATATGTTCAGCAACAGAGTTGAATGTTCACTGAGCCTTATAATTATTTTTGAATTTTATTCGGTAACACTTTACTTTAAGTTTTCTACATAAGAGTGACATGACACTGTCATGAATACATGACACTCACATGACACTGTCATGACACATGAACCCTGACCCTAACCCTAACCATAACGTGTCATGACAAAACCGAATGACACTTACTAAAAAAGAGTTATGTCATAAACGTTTATGACTTGTTTATAATGTTTTATGACACGTTCATGACAGTGTCATGTCAGTCTTATGTAGAAAAGTTAAAGTTAAAGTGTAACCGTCGGTTGGTTTATGCTAACATGCTAATCTAAGATGGTGAACATGGTAAACATTAGACCTGCTGAACATCAGCATGTTAGCATTGTCATCGTAGATTTTGAAAGGTTAGAAACTGGATCGAATAAACAAGATACACTATAACAGCTATGCTTTATTAAAGTAATATACAGTAGATTAGAGAAGCTTTTTGAACCAAAGTATCAACAAATAATTTACCAAATGATAATAAAGATATGAGAGGAAACAAAACTCTTAGGTGAATAAAATGATAAACCGTTATCTCATTTGCAAAAATCTGTTTAGTTTCAGCTTATTGTGTGTATTAAAAATTATGAAGGAAAAGGTTTAAAGAGGACAAATTTAATATTTTTGGATTTTCAGCCATTCAATCAAGCCTGTAATATTAAGAATGTGTTTTGTCTCCTTTGTCGGTTTTTCTTTATTCTTGGGCCATCCATAAGTGCTCTCCGTGGATTGAGGTTAAAGTTAGCGAGGATGTTGTGAGCAAACATGACGAAGCGTCGTTAACCTGCACAGCTTTTGTTCTTAATCCTGATATCAGCTCCCAACTCTTTGTGAGCGTTTTAATGATTAAAAATATTCCTGGTTATAATACTAAAATTAGATAACCTGATGTGGATCAGGTTTAGTTAAATAAGTTTGATAATAAATGAAAAATAGTCCAGCACATAAACCCATGTAAAACCCCAAACCACATTGTGTCAAAGGAGCTATGATGTTAGGAAGTCCTGGTAGGCAGATTTTGTGACCTTGCGAAAGAGTCAGGCTAGAAGTTTCCCTCTGTTCCCAGACTTTATGCTTAGCTAAGCGGCTGCTGGCTGTAGCTTCATACTTAATGTAGAGACATAAGGGAGTGGTATCAATGTTCTCATCTGACTCACTGAAAGAAAGTGAATAAGTGCATTTCCCAACATGTTGAACTCTTTCATCAATCTAAGATATAAACATCAATATTGTGTTCGATGTGCGTCAATAACAAAGTAGTCTGGCATTGCCAGGTCTTCCTCCACAGTGCTGTAGAGGAGGGTCTGGCTAGTCCACCCAGCATTCCGGGATGGGAGAAAAACGTGCTCTGGTTTATTGGCATTTCTATAAACCAATCACAATCGCCGGACAGAGCCCCCGGTGCCTCTGCAAAATAGCCTCGGGAAGGAACCTGTTTTGGTGGAACAGGTGTACGTTCAAAGTTGTTTTAGTTGTGCAACAGAAAACTCAGATTGGACAGATAGTCTAGCTAGCTGTCTGGATTTACCATAATCCATAGTTAACCACAGTCCTCATAAATCCACCGGAGTTTAGTATTCCAACACAAAGAAAGCGGAAGGTAACGGACATCCAGCCAAAAAGGTCCTTCGGCGGAATTTCCGAGGGGCACCGGAGCAATCCCAGAAGTGGAACGTCATGGATATAAACTAATAAAGAAAACATTTCTTAGGAATAGACTAGCTAATGGTGCCCAGAGTGGCGAGGGCCCGAGGCAAACCAAAGACTGCTCTTGACTTTCAAGTGATTCACTTTAAAACTGCTCCTGGGTGCAATTTTCACAAGGCTTTAAGTACATAATCGGTTGATTTCATTATTCTTCCACTGATCGTACTGTATGTCAGTGTAAGCAAAAAACAACTATGACTTCCTCACAGTGATGAGGTTTCTTCAAAGGTAGAGCACCTAAACCTCTGGTGATAAAGAAAACCTTAATCGGATTTAAATAATCATACAAATAATAATCATGCTAACATGAGGAGAGATGAATCATGAATTTCTGTAATTTGAGCATTGCATTATTCAGTGGATGACCATTTATTTCTAAATTCCCCTATTTGAATGCATTTCAATTTGAAAATTGCAATGTTGTTACGTTTAGTTGGGTGGAACAATTAACCTTCAGTGCTGCAATGTAACTGCTTCAGCTTTGTGACAGATGAAAATTGTGAAAATGAACTCAAACTTTATCTCAAATTACAAAATTAAGTTGTCCTTTTCTTATCACCCGATACAAAAGCAGCAATAGACTTGCCATTTTCATTAAGAACTTGCAACAGACTATATTTCCTTTAGAATATCTTTGAAAAACCAACAAGCCACAAATCATTTGAGCCTAATCCAATTCAACTTTCACATTCATTATTATTTTTCTCTGCAAATCCTGTTTGATCTGTCCGTGCTTGGTTCCCAGAAAGTGTAATATGTGGATTATACCCGTGTGTCCTCAGCAAGACAAATGATGTACTGTAGAAGTATGGACTGGATTTGCAATGTCTTTTCACGGAAGTTGTGCAAAACAATCTCTATCATTTTACCATGATGTATCATTTTTACCTATAGCCATGAGTGATTGCTGAAGAATTGTTCGAAAAAAACCAGTTAGACATCACTACACTGAGGATGCTATTTTAGTTTTGGAACATTTACCCAGTTCTCTTCTATGTAGTATTTGTCAATACAAGTCCTTCAGTTAAAACAATTAAAACTATAAGAGTATATTCTGTACACCACTGTTTATTTGAGGGAGAAAGTGCACCATGACACAAACACAGTATGAACATTCATTGCTAGGAACAGGTGGGAAAGGTTGCTAATTATTTTAGCTTTCAGTACATTATCAGAATTTCTGAAATCAGAAAATAAGTAGTATTCTATTATGTAAATCTGAAACATAAAGTGTTTGCATGTAGGACATAGGAGGGTTCATATATTAAAAAGGTCCGATGGCATGAAAATGTCACTTTATGGAGGTTTTTTAACATTAATATGAGTTCCCCCAGCCTGCCTATGGTCCCCCAGTGACTAGAAATGGTGATAGGTGTAAACCGAGTCCTGGGTATCCTGCTCTGCCTTTGAGAAAATTAAAGCTCAGATGGTCCAATCTGGAATCTTCCCTTTATGATGTCATAAGGAGCAAAGTTACCTCCCCTTTCTCTGCTTTGCCCGCCCAGAGAATTTGGCCCATCCATGAGAGAGAGACATCATGGCTTGGTCAAGGCCACACCCCCACCCTCCACCTTGCCCCCCCCCCTCTCCTCCTTAATAGCATTTAAAACTACAGACACAGAAATGGCACATACTAAGGAAAGCTCATTGTGGGACTGGCTCTAGTGGCTGTAATTCTGCACCAAGGCTGAATTTCGGGAAAGAGACTTCAGATATAGTATTAGGGGACCACTGAGGCCTATATAAAAGCATCCAAAAAGCAGCATGTCATAGGACCTTTAACACCGTGAACGAGCTGCAGCACAAATTAAAAAAGCAGAGCAGTATGCAGGTTGTTAAAATGGTGGATGAACTTTTGCTGTCTCCAAGCTTAAAGAGGCTGCTCTGAGAAAGCAGTGTAACTCTTCACACGGGCAAAGAAGAAGGGTGTGTACTTGCTGTCCACGTCAAACGCTGTGATGACCGTTTCCCCAGTCAGCCTAAAAACAGAATTAATGTCATTTTTGAAACAAATATGGAAATATCTTTTCCACTACTACTGGTACTCTTACTTGTAATTGATGTGGCAGGAGTGGTGAATCCACTCGAGCTTACTGAACATCTGACGCCCCCCAGAGGACAGATGCAGTCCCACATGGAAGCTGTGCTCAGCCTCTGGAGCTGGGTTCCGCCTGCAGAACCGATTCCTTTGAAACTCGGTCGCTTTCTGTTAAGAAATTTGGAATTTACAGTGCAGGTGAGCGTTCATGTGTTAATTAGAAACCTGCTACTATGACATTTCTAGTTAAGGAGTAGTGCAACAATTCATATTTCAATTTCAGTAACACTACTGTGATGAGTAAAATACTTGTTTCTTTTGTCATCAGCCCCCAATGCATGTTAGGTTAAAAATAAAGTAGTACATTAATAAATCCACCTGGTCCAGGTTAGTTGTCTCACATAACCTTCTACATAAACCTGGACAACACTTAATATATGTATTATTGGCACATTTACAGTACAAAAGTAGGATGAGAATACTGTACAACCATGCAAGTTCACAGATAGAAGCTCAGAGAAATATTTTCTAAATGTCAGAAAGTAAAAAGGAGTATAAAGGTTATAACTCCCTGGTTTTATAATTACTTTGAATAAAATCCTAAAAATCTAAATTATGAGTATGAGATAGTACTGTAAGTCGTAGAAAGTATTTGGTTTTTTTCGTTACTTTTAATCGTATTTTTCTTTTCCTGGGGGAAATGGGGTTCCATAATTAAGTAATTCATTTGTATTTGATTTACACATTCTTTAACTTTGGAAAAAAAACCATTACCAAATAATTAAATACGGTATGTTCTCATTTCAGAACTAGCATTAGTAGAAAAAAAATGCCTGGTGGCTTTGTTAAAATGTCACTTTACACAAAACCCCATCTGTAGTGCATTAAAGGATCACAATGGCCACACACACTTTCCTACATTATATTTCTTTCTCTTCACCCTATGAACTTATTCTCACCTCCTCCTTTTTCTTGCAGACCACAGCAAAAACTTTGGTTTGATTGTCCGTCTCCTGCGACAGACGGAAATGGCCGAGCATAACAGAATCCATTCTGTAAAACGAAACAAAATTCAACAATCATGAAAAGAGCTGACACTCAAATCTGTGAAATTGTTTTTGATGTTGTGATGTCCATTCTTGCTGAGTTTGTATAAAACAGAAGGTTTACCTGATGTTCTTTGTACGCAAGCGAGGAACAACGGCCAGAGGCTCCTCAGGGGTGGTCAGCATGACGACTTGGCCACTAGGGAAGAACCGGAGGTACCTGCGATAACAACGTCAACAGTTAGCCGTGACATCTACACGACTCACAATACATTTAAAAAAAAAAAAAAAGTAAGTCAAACATCTACCTGTAGTACTCAACGTGATGCCAAGCCCTGTAAAATCCATCCAACGATTCCTCTCCTTGACGAATGTATGAGGTCTTGCTGATATAAACACCTGTGAAAATAATAGAAAGGTCAACATCCAGTTAAACATCTTCATTGGATGTTTAGTTGACTAATAATAGAAAACTGATTTACTGGTACACTGGCAGCCTTATTGGCCAGTATTAACTTTCAGAAGCAACATCAAGATCGGTCCAATATTATTTTTAGCCAATTGGCTATTTAAAACATTTGGCTTTTGAACTTGTGTGTTGTGCATAAACTAAAGCTTGAATCTGTGACTTTTTTAAAATAAATAATCATTATTATATCTACATGTGTGGTAAAGAATCACAAAACCCCAAACCAATGCATTTGCAATTTCACACTACATTTTGTGTTTTCCAGTATTGAACCCAAACACACAGTAAGCCCAGTGGTATGACATTTCTAAAGTTTTTAAAGTAAACATTTTCAGATTTCTGCAGTGACTGATTGAAATGCTCCAGCTGATCCAGTAACGTTGCTGTAGCCCTCCTCCCACTGCAGGGGGCAACACTGTGCTGCATGTTAAGAGCAGGTATGTGTATGTGTAAAATCTTTTGTTGATATGGGTTCCAAAATAAAAGATATCAAGACTGGTCCCATAAACTCTGACATAGCATCCCAAATGTGTAACTGATGAAATACCTAATTACCATCATAACGCACACGAGGCCTTCGCAGGAACATCTCCCTCCAGGATTTGAAGGGTACAAGTTTGGTGCAGTTCCGTCCCCACACTCTTAAACAGGCTAAATGCCAAATCTCAGGGTCCCTGGAGAGAAATAAATAGTGAAAAAAATTAAGATTTTGTTAACCATGCACATAGAACTGGCTATTAATTAGTTTATCTATTATGCAGCAACAATGTGAAATCCCCAATTGCCCGATTCCAAATCAGCAATTTTGAGAGGTAAAACCTGAGGAAAGCAGCAGTTGACAGACAAGTTGTCACACATCTGATCTGTTATGACAGAGGGGCTGACCTTGCACAGATGTAAAACCCCCGGCAAACCAGAGAGAGCTGCTCCAGGGCTCGCATGTCAAGATCACTCGACACGACCCAACGGAATATGTACATCATGATTTCCCGTGGCAAGGCTGCAGTCAAATAAAACAGGAAACAAATTAGTTACAATAAATACAAGCTGATAATGACTCTAAGGCATATTTACAAACTAAAAAAAGAGAACAGATCGGGCACCCGGGTAGCTCAGTTGGTAGAGCGTGTGTCCATATATAGAGGTTTACTCCTCGACGCAGCGGCCGCAGGTTCCACTCCGACCTGCAGCCCTTTGCTGCAGGTCATTCCCCCTTCTCTCTCCGCTTTCATGTCTTCAGCTGTCCTGTCAAAAATAACAGGCCTAAAATGCCCCAAAAAATTATCTTAAAAAAAAGAAGATTTTTACCTGAAATGTGCATCTGAGTCAAATCCAACTCAGGAGTGCAGATCTTTGGAAATGAGCTTTCCACATTGAGCTGCTGCTCAAAGTAGGCAAGTAGATCCTCTATCTCATCAACATTATTGTCCTCCACGCTGCAATAAATACACATGGTCAGACATCAGCAAGGACCGGTGTTTGCTGTTGGTGTGAATGCATCAATCCTGGCTCCATGTCCCACTCACAACGGTTTCTCCACTCATTGTAACTAAAAGATTACTAGTTTTAATAGGGTAACCCTTTAGTTAATAGGGAAGTTAATTACGTCTCTCTCTCTCTCTCAGCCATAAATCTAGCTGACAAATGTACTATACTTTGATTATCACAGAGACAAAGATGCTTAATTAACTTGTTCTTGGTGTTGTTAATTAACTTAGGATTTTGTTTATCAATCTAGGTCTGCCCATATCCAAAAATGAAAAGCAGCTTACTAGTTTCCTCCAACTCGGTCTGCATCAGCAGGACGGCTGTAGTTGATTTTAAACTCAATGTCAGGTACAAGCTGCACAGCCATGCGATAGAACTTGATAGCTGCAAGTAAAGAAAGACATCAAATGACACATTTACAAGAAAATAAATTTGAGGTGCTCAACCAGTGCAATCAGCTGATTTTGTTTCTCAAAAGTCTATTACATACTAATACAAAACTATTTGGGTGGATTAAACACGCTCAATTACTGTCAACAGCAATGACATCTGAACTGTTGAAATTATTCGCATGTTAATTTAAGATAATGATTGATGGTTAGAAATGCCAGTTTTATTAAAAAACAATCTGATATAATGTAGCATTTCCCACAAGCTTACCCTGTAAATGAATTGTGACATTTCTGTCAGTTCCTTAAGAATTAGCTTGTTGTGATTAACATTTACCTTCCATCCTTTCACTAGTGATTTTGATCACCATATAGCAAACATACGTACCCTCATAAACGGCTCCATTCTGCTCTTCCTGAACAGCTCTCAAGAACAGCTCTGTGGCCTGAGGGAAGAAGACTCATGTTAGTCATTCAACACACATTTCAGTACATTTCAGTTAAAGCACTATGTCTGCAATAGCACATCACAACCTGGAGAAATCATTTCACAACTCACTTTCTCCTCCCTGGCAATATCTTGTGTCCTCTTTAGACCTTTAGCTCGCAGCAGTCGGCCACTTAATCCACTTGCTCCAGAGCTCGGCTTGAGCTCAGACATCCACTGAGCTCTGAACGCATTGAGCTCCAGCTACAATTCAATGACAAAGTTATTAAGTGCCAAAAAAAAATCCTGAGTTTCTTTGTTCTCAGTCTTACTATAATAATAGGAAGAACTAGGAACCATGTGAAATAGAGTATATCAAACTTCTACATGGCTGCCGAAATTTAGAATATTGAGGTTTTTCTTCATTTGACCTTTTTTCCAAACAAATCACAAAACTACACCATATGGAGAAAAGAAAAAAGATGGTTTTTGATTGGAGTTAATAAGGGGTGCTTGTTGTGCTTAACTTAAATAATATGACTTGGCTCAGTATTCTGTAAAATATGCAGTATATAAAATAAATCATTTAGTGTATGTCCATAGCAGATTTCATACCTGAAGGTTTGGGTCATCTGAACCTTCATCTTCATCCTCAATCATACCTGCCACATCTGTATTTTCTTCAGCCTGTACAAGGAAGAAGTGAAGTATTACTTACATTCACCACAGGATCCAACTGTCCTTAAAACTGGTTAGAGCGGTTTAGTTTTTGGGTGTGCGGGTTCTTGTAGATGACTGGCTTCCTAGGTGACATCGGCCTAAACAGTTATTTTGGCCTCGCCCACACTGAAGTTGACCTAATTCTTTTAAAAACAGGTGACGATAACAAAACGATAGTGAATAAATAGATTAGTAAATCAACATTAATTTTGAGAATCCCTAAAACCTAATGGTTTTTGTTAGGTTCAGAATGATGAAGACAGTCGGAGAACGGACACAAAATAGGATGTAGACTCTACGGGACAATATTTTTCCTTGGCAATAGGGATATAACGATTACCGGTTTAACGGTAAACTACGATAAAAATGTTGACGATAACAATTACCGTTTTCATTTAGAATATCATTATTATCACGGTGTGGAAACCCTGTGTTTAATCCTTCCCAGCTTCATCAGAGTCTCCTGAAGTTGCCGCCCAGGCGCACTCCGTAGCCTACAACGTGCTTTTCTTGAAGTTGGAATCATGGTGGAAGGAGGAGATGACAGCGCTCAGGACATTTATCAGACCTCTTAAGAGGACTAAGTCTGAAGCATGGGCATATTTTGGTTATTATAAGAATGCCGAAGGACAGTTGATTGAAGATAGCTATCCTGTCTGCAGAACGTGCAGTTTATAGTGGCTATTTATTTTAAATGCATAATACACTTTTGTCTTATTTATTTAAGGTTTACTTTTAAGTGTTCATGTGTAAAGTTTTACATTTTAATTTTGATGATGAAGAAAACAGTATATAATTAATGGTGTTTCTTTTATTTGTTTACATATTGTTCTTTATGTCTTAGCTTGAATGTTAGGATTTGTATAATTTAAACCTGCACTACTGGAAATGTTCCTGATAAATAAGCTGTTTACATGCTGAACCCTTGTTCACTTGATGTTAATAGTTACACTTTTGATAAGGTTTTGCCTATATTTTCGTAATATAATAAACACGGTTACACTTGTAAAACTATTTCAGCTTGTGTAGGCCTATCAGTGCTTTCTGAACATATTGAACACACTTTTAAAAATACCGCAATAATACCAAAATCCGTGATAATTTTGGTCACTAGAACTGTGAGGTTAAATGTTCATACCATTACATCCCTAGATGGCATATATCATGTTTTCCCCAAATGATGTATAGCTTTATTGACATTCTATTATCAAATAGCTGTAACATTAAATGGGAGCTACATTTCCCCCGGGGGAGGATGGCCCCGGACCCCCCAGGTTTGGGCTGAGCCCCTAATGTTTACAATGTCTGGCTCCGCCCTTGGACTAAGAGAATTAATCTAAGTTAACTGTTACTCATCTCATGCCAATATGTCGTTAATTTAGCTAAAAAGGACTTGTCGGTAAATTCTGGTCACAAACATGTTAGTGTTTGGTAACAGGTCAACCCTGAAGTGACACGTCGTGCAGCGCAGCAACTACTGCTGCTAAGTTAAGGAACTGTGACGTTAGCTACGTCAGCTAGCTAGCTAACACCTTTCTATTTGAATAAATGGTAAAAGCACGGTGACCCACCATGGCAGCTTGTCTGGTAGGTCTCCTTTTTATCGTCACAAGCGGTTAACACTAGCGTTTACAGTTCACGGTCGGAGAAACGAACAACACAACGGACATATTTACGGGCTCGCAGGAACGCAGCCATTCCGCTGAGTGACCCGGAGATTCAGTGACACAGGAAGTCAGGAAGTGTGGCGAAGTTGAAAAACAGGGAGAGCAGACTAGCTGCAGGTTGGCTCTTTTATGGAGGACGAAAATGACCTATTTATCAGGAATACATACATAAATAAATGGTTAAATAAATGAAGTAATATTCTAAAAAAATATATAAAAAATAGAATAATGTCTAATAAAATAAAAGCTGGAATGAATAGCCTATTAATAGATAATTATGGTCCGGCTCTGAGACCACAGCAAACAAAATAAGCACACAAGAGGAATCAACAAGGAATTATTTAACAGAGATGAATTTAGTTTAACCAACAAAAATGTTGATGCAAACAAATGAGACTGGCAGGGAAACATAATGCCAGTTGATATTAAAAAAGCTAGGCCTATACAGAAACACACTCAACACAGCAACAACACACACACAAGCCCTGGCCCTTGAAATAACATTTTAAGAACGTTCCCAGTAGGCTAGCTACTGGTTCTAGGAACATTCCCAGAAGGTTATTTCTTTAAAACCTTTATACAACTTGTAGGGAACAATCCCTGAAGGTTCCTAGAAGGTTAAAATTGTAAAGCTAAAGCGGACTTTTTATATGTTACATTATTATTTAAAGTAGTAGTAGTATAGTAGTAGTAGCAGTAGCAGTAGTAGTAGGCTAGTAGCCTAGTATTAAAAGTGGGACTGCAACTAACAATTATTTTCATTATGCATTAATCTGCCAATTATTATTCTTAATTCATCTTCAGGTGTCTTGTTTTGACAACAAGGCAACAATCCGAAGGCAAAATATATTCTATTTTAAATTATGTAAAATAGAGTAAAAGTAGCTTGCATTTGAGAAGCTGGAACCAACACATGTTGACATTGTTGCTTGAAAAAGTATTTAGTTTATTAGATTGATTATCAAAATGGTTATTTTCCTGTCAAAGGAGTAATTGTTTCAGCTCTAATAAAAATATTTGGGTTAAATATTGTAGGCTACCAAACAAATCAGTGAAACACATTAAATAATTCCCCCATAATGACAGTAGCCAAAACAGAATTGAATTTACATTTCTGTGCCAGTAGCATTTAAGTAGTTTATTTGTGGTAATACATCAGTCATGTGACAGGTACTCCAAAATCTGTTACCCATTCTGAGTTGACCAAATTGACAGGTGAAGTATACATATCGGTACTCTACAAACAGACCTACACACTGTGTTACTGCTATCAAAACGTGTGACCATATCTAAATACTTTACACAATTGTTGGTAAAGCTATCTAAATGTGACATATACGGTGTCATTCCTAATCACAGAATCTAATCAGCTTCATAGTTACGGTGTTGAGTCTTCTATCTGGGTGTGGTAGCTCCATAGCTGCTCAGCTTCACAAGTAGGCTGTTTCCCCTTGTTTCTATTAATTATACATCACTGGAATTATTGTCATCAAGCTGATGGTCGTATGCTACTGCATATATCAAACGCTGCACAGCATGGCCACCAACAGCTGCTCATTCGTACTGTTGACTCCGATGTTGTGGTCTTAGCTGTGTTTGCCATAAGTCAACTACCAGCTAGATGTGAACTGTGGGTAGCATTCGGAACTGGCAAGAGCTTTCGCTACCTGGCAGCCCACCAAATAGCTGCATGCCTTGGACCAGAGATGGCATGTGCTCTTCCAATGTTTCATGCTTTGACAGGTTGCAACACTGTATCCGTCTTTGCTGGACATGGAAAGAACGCAGCATCAACATGGAAGTCACTGCCGGACTGACAGATGCACAACTGATGCTGGCAAATGCACCAAAGGAGATCCCAGATGATGCAATGAACATTATTGAGAGGTTTGTCATATTATTTTTGACAGAACCAGTACCTGCACCAAGGTGAACCTTGCAAGAGGGAAGCTCTTTCCACAGAAACACACATGCAGCAAATCCCACCTACCCGTGCTGCTCTGGTGGAACATGTCAAGAGGGTGCTCACATCTGGGGAACGAGACTGATACCAGACCCTGTGCTGCCATCACCAACTGACTGGGGGTGGGTGAAGCCAGAAGTAATGTACAGCTCCACTGGACGATATTGCCACAAGCATCAAAATCATGCCATAAGCTTATCTCTTGTGGCTGCAAAAATGGCCGCAGAAAGCGCTGCAGGTGCAAGAAGGCTGCACATCAGTGCACAGGCCTCTGCTTCTGTGAGAATGTGCCAGCTGACTATAAGGTCATGAAATGAAAATTTCACTTTATGAGGTTTTTTAACATTAATATGCATTCCCCCAGCCTGCCTATGATCCCCCAGTGGCTAGAAATGGCGATAGGTGTAAACCGAGCCCTGGCTATCCTGCTCTGCCTTTGAGGAAATGAAAGCTCAGATGGGCTGATCTGGAATCTGCTCCTTATGAGGTCATAAGGAGCAAGGTTACCTCCCCTTTCTCTGCTTTGCCCGCCCAGAGAATTTGGCCCACCCATAAGAGAGAGACATCATGGCTTTCAAACAAGCAAAGTGGCAGTTGGTCAAGGCCACACCCCCACCCTCCACCTTGCCCCCCCCCCCCCTCTCTCCTCCTCAATAGCTACAGACACAGAAATGGCACATACTAAGGAAAGCTCATTGTGGGACTGGCTCTAGTGGCTGTAATTCTACACCAAGGCTGAATTTCGGGAAAGAGACTTCAGATACAGTATTAGGGGACCACTAAGGTCTATATAAGCATCCAAAGAGCACCATGTCATGGGACCTTTAAGTAGCATAGTTAATGGCTTCAGTACATTCACTGAAAAGTGTTACATGTTAATATGTTAACTGTACTTGCTAGGGTTTAATCCAGATATAACTATACATTGTTGCATTTATCTTTTGAAATTTATTAATCACTTTCATTGTAAAAAAAACAAATTTGTCACTTAAAATTGTATGTAAATCATATTTGTAGGGTTGAAAACATGGCGATTGCCAGTAACCACTGTCAGCCATGGTCATTATATGGTCATTAAAATAATCTGCAGTGGCCCAATATCCATATATCTTCTAAATATATTGTGCTATAGTCCCAATTTTGGTGCTTTTATCACAAAATGAACAATGGGTTAGCTATGCCACCCCACTATATGGAATATTTTAGTTAAGGATCTAATAAGGACCTAATAGGCTATGTTTAACAGTGAAAGATCTTCGATCTTCCTCATCTTCTTCGATCTTTGACTTTGGATTACTAAGTACATTTTACTTCTATTTGTTTAGTTTTACTCATAGACTGTATATTAACAGTCAATGATTTTACTCAGGCCTAAGTACATTTTGCAACGCAGAAGGTATTTCTCCATTGTGGTATTTCGTCTGATCATTTCCTCCACCACTGGTGTGCGTGTGTTCGTGTACACGGGTCCTTAAAAACATGTTTGGACAATAGACCAACGTTTTTTTAAGCCAAGGACCCCTTAATTGAAAGAGAGACGGATCAGTATATACTACATATATTGTATAAAATGAAGTTGCATATTAATCTGGTCCTACAATAACTTTTAGGGCAGCCTAAAGCATTTATAGATACCTTTGTTGCATAGAATATTAAGCTATTCAAATAGCCTAATAATTGTTGGCATGATTTTATAAATCATGTTTTAATGTTAACCCTTAAATGTGAAACAAATGTGAAACAGTCAATCCTTTGGGATGAACTGTATCTGTGGATGGCTACCTTTGTGACTACATTACTTACTGGCCAGTAAGAGTACCATCAGTGGATTTATATTTGCTAATAATATGTTGGAATCATATTAGACTTTTTAATTTTTTTAAAAACTTTCAAAAATTAAAAATAATTTGGAGGCCCCCCTGGAGTGACTCTGAGGACCCCCTGGGGGTCTCGGACCCCCCGTTGAAGATCCCTGCAATAGACAGAATAAAACAGGTTTGGGCGGACCATTTGCTTCAGTTTAAGCATAGACTGTATATTCTATGGGTGCAACCTGACCTCAGGAACAAACGCAATCTCCAAAATAAAAATGTTTCGGTTTCCTAAAGAAGAGGGGAGACAGCGAGCATGGATCACCGCTGTGCGAAGAGAGGCTTGGCAGCCAGGCAAGAGTTCAAGGACTTCGTTTCAGCTAACAAACTCATGTTAAGTGATAGCTAGCTGCCAGTAAAAAAAAAAACTGCAATAGTTCTAAATTACTTCACTAAATTGATTGTAGCTACCTAGCTAAACTGTAACGTTAGATCAATGCTATGGTGCCAGTGTTGTAACGTTAGTTGACAGCTTTAGCTACATTTTGACTAGTATTGTGACACCCGTTTCCAATTACTTGACAGCGTTACATTACCCAAGTATTTTCTGTTGTGGTAACCTAAGAAAGATTACCCAAAACATAAGAGCAACATTGTTTTTCCATCAATATACGCTATACAAATAAATAACCTAAAGTTACAGTAATTTAATTTATCCAGTATGCTGCCCTCTAGACCCAGTTTGTGTCTCATGTGATCATGGTTTTATCATAAAAAGAGTGCACTTTTTACACAGGAATGAACATGTACACAGGGATGTACAGTACATGTATATGGATTACGCCAGGAATGTATGATGCTCAGCAATGTACAGTATTGTCAACACTAACTGTTTCTGTCACTTGTTTTATTTTAGGTGCACCATCAGTGGACCTATGTCACCCAGATTATGTTCCATCAATATTTGCACACAAAGAAGACATCCATGGTTCCCAGAAGTTGGAGAGGTACCAGAGAAGCCAGGGTAGACAATCTCTAGTTGTGTCCATCGATTCACCTTCCATTGAGGTCAGCCATGTTGACCATGAAGAGGAATGCGCTGCTGTGGTGGGTACAGATCTGTCAATGGCAGACATTGACCAGCTACAAAATGAAAACACTGAATTGAAGAGAAAACTGGCTTTACTGGAGAAGAAACTGGAATCTCAAGAAAAACACCTACAAGATTATATGTCTGGTAGCAAGTCCGATTTTATTTTAAATGATGACAAACACACTCATTTTTACACCGGTCTACCATCTGCCTCTGTGTTTTTCACCCTTCTCACTTACCTGACAACAAAATGGAATGCATCATCAACCATACTTACCCATCCTGAGAAGTTTCTTGTGGTCCTAATGAAGCTTCGTCTAGGCTTAACTCATCAAGACCTAGCTTTTCGCTTCAGAGTGAGTTGTGGAACTGTCTCCTACATCTTCCATGAATGGCTCGAGGTAATGGCTAAAGAGTTCCAATGCCTTGTCCGGTGGCCATCCAGAAAAGATATCAGAAGGAATCTACCCACCCTTTTCAAGACTACAGTTTTCCAACATGTCAGATGTATAATAGACTGTAGTGAAGTCTTCATTGAGAGGCCAACTAGTTTGCAAACACGAGCAATCACCTACTCCCACTACAAGTCACATAATACTGTGAAGTTCCTAATTGGCATTAGTCCAACAGGGGCTATTACATTTTTATCAAGAGTCTGGGGGGGTCGTGCTAGTGACAAGGTTATAACAAAGAATTCTGGGTTGATTGACCTTGAACAAGGAGACCACGTAATGGCTGATCGAGACCAAATGTGTCCGTCTCCACGTACCAGCATCTACAAAGGGAAGAAAACAACTGACAGGATTAGAGGTGACACACTCTAGAAAAATGTTACAAGTGAGAATCCACGTGGAAAGGGCCATAGGAAGAATGAAGTGTTACAGAATTTTGCGGAACACCCTGCCAGTCAGCATGATCAAACGGAGAAACGATAACAGTCTTTGCACAATAGACAAACTATTGACTGTTTGTGCAGCGCTTTCAAATCTGGGGAAACCACTGGTACCTAAATAAAGCAGGACTGATTATTACGTTCGTTACTACATTCATCGCTACTATATGACCTCCCCGTAACGCTAAGTCAGTAATACAGTATAGATTCAGTAATGAACACCAACAACTAGCAATAAAAATGTATTGATTGATTGATGAATTTCAGAAAAAAACAGGCCCTGCCATGTTGGACTGATTCTATAGTTAGTTAGTTTAACAAACACAAACTTATTTAGCAAACGTCTTCCAGTCGCATATACAAATCATTCAGAGAAATACATGAATACAAATATATACATACACACATATATATACACACACACACACAGTATATACAAACAACAAATCCTCATCTACAGATCATCTCGATAAAAAGCTTTTTTCCTCTTCTCCCAGGCTTTCTGAATATAACTAATTGTCTGTATCATTCAAACAACACATGAGATCTATATATCATAAACATTTGCACATCCTGCACTAATTCATACAGCCTCTTTTTTCTCAGTGTTAAACAGTTATCAAATTGTTGTACTTAAAATACATCTATCAGTTATATTGTACATATTTGTTTCTGTATTTACTGTTTATTTCATATCGGTGTTAAATATGTTTATGTTTGCACCAACCACCAAGGCAAATACATTATAAGTGTGACTTGGCAATAAATAATTTTCTGATTCTGATTCTGCACTAATGAGCTGCTTTTGAGAACATTTCCGTGTAGTTGTTGCTCAACTGCAGTCTTCCCTCTAAAATTCATCCACAACTTTTGGCAGCATGTGTTTAAAGTAGAAGCTACGTAGCCTTTGCATATATGTGATGGCAAAGTCATTGTCATAAGGCACATCAAGCTCCAGGTGTTGTAGTGGGGTCCAAATAACAAGACTGGCTGTTTGTAGCCTGAGACAGTGCATAACTGTACCTGACTATAGTAGCCTTTGGGGCCTTTTGGGTTCATAATGTACTGCCCGTCTTCCACTCTGATGTCTTGGTTTTTAGCAGTGAATGCATCATTAATGGATGTGCATGCACTGAGGGTGATGGGGCATTTTATTTCTAGTAGCTTATTATCAATGATACCATCAGGGCTAGCTGCCAGCCATGGGTCTCCTGCACACACCACCAACCATTTGTCAATCACTGTGCAGCCCCTCTCTTTAATATGCTCCTTTGCAAGTCCCTCACTTTCCTTCCCATACCATGGCCCGACTCCCCTGGAACCTTGGATACAGGTGTTCAGCAAGAAACTTATCTGGGTCAGTTGTCTCACGCTGAGGCACTTTGTTGGCTGTGCTTGCTGTTATGTGCAGCTTGCGCGCATCATGCCATAGTGGTTCTCTACTTTGCTTTCTGGTGTTTCTCTCTAGTTCTACCACTTGATCAGGTCTCAGAGTAATGAATGTATCATAAAGTGCTGTGCACTTTAGACAGTTTAGAGTGCTACCATGCTCACTGCGGGGCTGAGCTAAACTGCCGAACACATTTGGTTCCTCTCCATGCGCATCCTGCTCTCCCTGACTGCTGGTGGAAATCTGGCACCCGACTGGACCGCAGTCGTACTGCTGTCACACATGGCAGAAAATAGAGCACAATCTGGCACAACTTCCTAAGAGATATGGAGAAAATACCTAATTTATCTTCCCTACCATTTTTATATAGGCTACTGAATCTTTAACATTATGGTTAATTGGTGGATTTGTTGGAGACATGTTAACCATAACTTACCTTCAGGGCTTTATAAAGCTTCTTTGGTGACCCATCTGGATTTAGTGCAGGAAGGCAGAGGAGAGCTTGTAGCCGCATATTAAACAGTAGAGGGCAGTACAACGTCTAGACTGGTGGTAGACACACATAATGTTCATTTCTCCCCAATTTCAGATCACATTCCTGCTGGAACTTGTCTGGTTGTTTAGTTTTTGGTTTGAAAGCTTCAGATGCCAATGATGCAGAGACCTGGAAACACTGACCAATGAGAGCAGACTGGGCTTTTTAGGAAGGATTTTGAAGAGACAGCTCTACAACAGAGAGTACAGGTGCTGCACCCATGGGCCGTATATGAAAAATAAAGTGTCTTTTGAATATCAAAGTATATAAACATGTCCTGGAAGAAATGCAAAACACAAGTATGAACCTGAAAATAGCCTTTATAACTCACCTTTAAACTGACTACTACAATATTTTTAATCAATGTCTCCCCCCAGTGTTGGACTTGTCACCAGTTTGGTAAACAAGATTTCAGACTCTGTGGCGCAACGGTAGCGCGTCTGACTCCAGATCAGAAGGTTGCGTGTTCAAATCACGTCAGGGTCAATGTTTCTGTTTCTCCATCTCCATTGGCCAATGGTCAGACAGGATAGGGTGGTGTCTTGATCACATGTTGGAGATTTTATCACATCAAGAACTGGAAAATGGTCTCTGAATTACTGGGCAATGAAATGACTGGACTAGCAATTCAATTCACAATCCTTACTAGCACGTTAAAAACAACAACTGGTTAGTGATCAGTTAAGCAAGTAGTGTTTAGTAGGTGAATTATTATTTTATTACATAAAAGAAAGTTTTTTGTTTCTATGACTATTAAGACAAATAACATACTTCAAAGTTACCAGCTAGCAATTATCCTTAAACTACTGTAATGCTGTAACCAACATATGAAAAGTCATTTAACAACACCATTGGTAAACACCCATACACAGTCAAGAAGGTAAATTAAATTAACTTAATGTACTTTATTATGGTCAGTTCCATAATAAAGTACATTACTAGTACATTAAGTACATTTTATTTACCTTCTTGATACAATATTAAATATACTGCAACTGTTTTAGATACATTAGATACAATTATCATCTTACAGGACAGATTGGATTACCACTGGTCTAACCTAAACTTTCTTCTTCTGTCTGCAGTCTTGAAGCAGCAGCAGCACCGGCAGCTGTAGCTGACGGCCGCTTGTTGTTGTTCTGTTGTTGGTCTTGTTGAATATTAGTTGTAAATGTTTAAGTTGTTGTATATAATTGTAAATGTTTAAGTTGTTGTATATACCGGTAGTTGTAAATGTTTAAGTTGTTGTATATAGGCCTAGTTGTAAATGTTAGTATTAACAGTCTATGAGTTTAATGCTGCGTTCATGCCATCTCGGAATAACAGGCACCGCCCCCATGGTTACGTTGTTTTTCCGACTGGCAGCGTTCACATGGTCGGGATCTTGCCGTGCGTTCATGGACGAGTGAAAACGTCACCATTCACGTAACTTCCTGTGGGAATCAGAGGTGGGAAACTCGGGCTGGATTTTAGGCTCGTTCAAGATGAAGTGCGCCTCGCCTGTAAAGTAGACGAGAGCAGGCGGCAGCAGCAGGGGGCGGTGACAAAAGTCCGCTCTCAAATCGGACAGTTTTCCAGCTGATTCCAGCAGCTGACAGCAGCCTTCAGGCTCAACAGGAAGTGACACAAACACTGTGGTCCGAATTCCGATTTAATAAAATGTTATCAGACCCATATATCAGCTCCTACACAGTCTCCAGTTGATTTTATTATGACAGAGTAGCTGTCAGAATGCTCTACATGCGATCTGTTGCTGATTTTAATTAACAACAGACTGTAGATGATCCGTAACCTGAACAGATTTAGTCTCTCTGACTTCTAAACATAACTATCAGCCACACAACAGGTGTTCTGTACAGAATAAGCCTTTAAATCAGACAAATAGCAGTTAAAATCCCTCCGATTCAAAATCAATGAAAAGTTTATATAAAACGTCGTCATGTTGAGTCGATTCTGAACCAATCAGCTGTTCGATCAGCTGAGAGACCGGCGTTTCCCAGCATGCCCTGGGTCCGCCTGCGTCCGCCTGGCTCTTGCAGTTGGTGAAAAGCAACTGCGCTACCTGCGTCTCAGAACTGCGGCCGCCTTGGTCTCGTGAGATTATCGTTGCCCACGTGTGCATGACGTCAGAGCAAGTCGGGATCAAGTCGGACACAAATCTAACCGGCATGCAACGGGCGGCGATCGCCGGTGATCGATTCTGCGCAGATCTGCGCAGATCTGGCTCATCTTGAACGAGCCTTTTGATAACCGAGTTCCCCAGTTGGTGACGCGTTGTTGACAACTGACGTTTGATGGAGGCGACTTTGGTTCACTGAACATATTTCAATGATAATAAACTGTTTATTGTGGACAAATGCCTCTGCCAAGAAACATGCACAGACATAACATGTTTAAAATTATTCATAAATAGGCCTATGCATAAAAAAACAACACATTATCCGTGTCTTTTCCCGTTCGTTGTCCTGCAGATAACACAAAAAAAACCTGGCGATGTGCTGTTTGGATGCTCGCATAAGAAAACAGCAGAAAATCTTTTTGTTATTGTGGCCTCCATGTTTTCACACACCTGATGCTCTAGGCTACGGCCAACCGTTGGTGGCAGTCATGCAAAAAGTTGTTATGCCAAACGCCAATATAACAGAAGAAGAACACGCATCCCGACCATGTGAACGCTGCCAGTCGGAAAGCCAGTCCGAGGTGGCATGAACGCAGCATGAGACGCAGGTAGCGCAGTTGCTTTTGCTTTTCACCAGAGCCTGTCTATGGAGAGCCTGTTCACTCCCTATCTCACTCCCTATTAAGCCCCATTGTACCAACCCAGAATTTTCCCGAGAGTGGAAGTTCTCCCCTTATTAGAAATTCTCTGTTTTCACCAACTGCAAGAGCCAGGCGGACACAGGCGGACCCAGTGCATGCTGGGAAACGCCGGTGTCAGTACCCGATCAGAATCGACTCAACATGATGACGTTTTATATAAACTTTTTATTGATTTTCAATTGGAGGGATTTTAACTGTGATTTGTCTGATTTAAAAGTTTATTCTGTATAGAACACATGTTGTGAGGCTGATAGTGATGTTTAGAAGTCAGAGAGACTAAATCTGTTCATATTACAGATCATCTACAGCGTGGTGTTAATTAAAATCAGCAACAGATCGCATGTAGAGAATTTTGAATAGGTCATAATAATAAAATCAACTGGAGACTGTGTAGGAGCTTATATATGGTCTGATAACATTTTATTAAATCGGAATTGGACCACAGTGTTTCTGTCACTTCCTGTTCAGCCTGAAGGCTGCTGCAAGCGGCTGGAAAACTGTCCGATTTGAGAGCGGATTTCTGTCACCGCCCCCGGCTGCTGCCGCCTGCTCTCGTCTATTTTACAGGCGAGGCGCAGTTCATCTCGAACGAGCCTAATGAACGCACAAGACAGATATTTGAACAGAGAAGAAGAATGCTATACAAGAGCATACATAGGGGGATACTTCCGGTTTTGCTTTGCCCCCCAAAAAAAATCGTTCTCGTTTTTTTTATGTAATTTCTTTTAGCGTCATTTCAGTGTTATGAACTATACTTACAATGGCATTTACGTCTCACGAGTATGCATTAAGATTGCTTATGAGTTTGGGAATCACTGTTCTGTATTTGTTTTAATATCACCTGTTTGCAGCGTGGTACCGTTCGGTTTCTGTCTGCATAAACAAAGTGCAGACTAAAAGAAGGAAAAAAAGAAAAGAAAAAGCTTTAAATAGCCTCCGACTTCATATGCTGCAGCCTACAGGCATTAAAGGTGTGCAGACGTTGGAGATCGGGATGCTGTGACGTATTCCATCTCGTTTTGTATCTTTGCAGAGGGAGGTGAGCTGTGATTTGTTGTGACCGCAAACTGTTTTACAGCAACGCGAGATTATGATGAGCTCTATGACGGAAGGGCCTCGATGAAATGTATTTATGTTGTGTGTTGGACACACTGGATGCGGTTATCTGTCTTCTAACGGTGGCATCAACTGATCAGTCCGTTAAGCCTTTTGTTGAACATCGACTACTAGTGATTGACTAACGTTACTAATGCTCGGTCATGTGTTGTCGATTTGACATGAGGATGGTGAGTGTTGTCTGCTGCTTCTCGTTTTGTTTTAAATTGGGAGATCATTCAGTCTAAACAGGCCAGTTTCTTTTCTCTGTAGCGATAATGGTGTTGTTGTCAGCAGCACCACAAAGCAATCACAAGCTAGCGTTAGTTGTACCACGTTTGCTACCATTAATGCCGAGAGATGATAACTGATTACGGTCGTATACTAGCTAACATTACTCAAAGGATCACTTCGGCAATTTTCATCCTAATCTCTATCGAAATGCACATATTTGACACGCTTAGTAGTATATACACTGTTTCAATTGTCAGTCAACACTTGAAGTTAATCCAGACATGTATAATTTTTGTCTGAAATAGTTTTTTTCTTCCTCAAAAAAGTTCCATTACATCAATGGTAAAAAATGGGTTTGCCTGAAACTCAGATTTAAGTTGAGCACAGAGAAGCTCAAACATCCAAGTGTAGTAACAATAAGCACAACACATTTTACTGTTTAGTTTTCTATAGTATACCAAACAGGGGTGTAGATTAAACGGTGATACAGAAAACCAGGAAAATTGTGCTTCTAATTAATCAGCAGGTCTACATAGCTAGGATTGGGAGAATGAATGGAGCCTGCCTGCTCAACACAAGAACATCTAATTGTGCATAGTTTGCAATGGTTTGCATACGAGTATCCATTACATGTAGTAGCTTACAGTACACTTAAATGTAGGGAGGCAGTCCATGATTTGCACCACTGTTAATCGATATATGCAATAATACTGATATATCAGCATATATTGTGGATGATGCATACCAAGACTTTCAATGCATTGTCAAAGATTTGTTTTAAGGTAGTTTAGAAACAGTGTCTTCATCATATACAGCGTTTCCCAACCATTAAATGTCCCACGTAGTAGTTAGCTTGTGGTCAGTTGGCCAAGTCATGTCCTACTTGGCTTATAAAGGGCCATGTACGTTGCATTTCTTACAGCTACTTAACTAACATCCGTTTTTGTTCATCCCTCTCTTTCTCAGCTAGAGGGAGGCACGTCCATGACACCATGAGTCCTCCAACTCTGCCCGTGGTCTTCTGCTGTTGTCACAGGAAAATCTGGTTGCATTCAGCAGCAGACAGCAAACACATCTCTATTTTCCACCCAATTATTATCTTGCCACGGATGCAATGGAAGGACAAGCATAATGAATAGATACACTACCATCAGACAGCTCGGGGATGGCACCTACGGCTCAGTCATCCTCGGTCGCAGTCTAGAGTCAGGAGAGCTAGTTGCCATAAAGAAGTGAGTATCTGGACAGTTGTGTGTGTTTGCAATTTGATATGATTTCCAACAAGTTAGTTAATAGGAGAAATATTTTTCAGAATGAAAAGAAAATTCTACTCCTGGGAAGAATGCATGAACCTTCGTGAAGTCAAGGTGAGATTATTTTTACTATGTTAGTATCACACATTTGAAAAGCAAAGCAGAATTATGGAAAAATCAACCCAAAATCACCATTTTTGTACGTCAATATAGAATTTAAGCAATTTAGAGGTGCGGTTGCATCTTTGATTTGGAAGAGAATGGTCCATATATTTACTGATCAAGTCGATGTTAAATAGCATGTGCCCATATTAATGAACTGTTGTACGCATTTGCTGCAACTGATCTCTCATTAAAGGTGCTGTAGGTAGGATTGCGAAGATCCAGGACTTAGCCAAAACATTTGAACACCGACAACTTCTCAGTCCCTCCCCCCTTTCCGCTAAAGCCCAAAACGGTCTCCTAAGCCCCTCCCCCTACAAGGGAGAATTAATGTGTGTGCATGAGCAGTGATTGACACGCAGTTAGTTTCATAAATATGTACATATCTCAAACATCAAATAAATATAATAAATATGACATGTAATGCTAAATGTTACACATGCCATCAGCTGTTTTGATGCTGCAGTGACCAGATAAGCAACATTTTAGTGCCACACCCTGTGACTTTCTGTTTGGGTTGATTTTTTCACTTTTTTTGTAGAATAGAGAAGAAACTTCATGATAACTTGATGATATGGTTAATATACAGTACTATATATTTTTAGTTTTCAAATATGCTTTGTTTTCACACCAATTCAGTATGTTGCTGTCTAAATTTCCTCACAGCTCAAAGTCACACACCAGCTCTAAGAGTTGCAGGTGATTCTTGTGTGCTGTTGGTTTTGAGCTCTGGTTCCCATCCCTGGCCTACACACCCCTTTCCTAGAGCTTGACCTTAACACAGCAAAACATGTGTAGAACACACTGGTCTTTACTCCTGCTAATTGGATCATAATTACAGCATGTCCCACCATACGATCTCAAATCCCATTACAGCTTTTACCCCCCTTACTAAAATTTAGCATGGTTAAACCTTTATAATTCAAGTGCATGGGAAAAGTTTATTTTTCTCCATCCTGCTGTCTATTTTTGCTTTCCAAATTGTAAGAATAAATCCCATCTTTGCAGCATTTACCCCCAAACTCCATTGTGTTCTTACACTAGCCATGTTTTAACATGAAAGTTTTGTTTCATCATAGTTGTAGGGCGTGCTTTTGAATGTGCTGCAGTGACCTGTGTGTTTTGTCCAGCATGGTTAGATTGACTTTTTATTTCTTCTACAAATTTTTTTTGTGAATGTATTCCACATTATTCTTTCATTATTGGTTTCCTTTATTCTTTCAGTCTTTAAAGAAACTCAACCATGCTAATGTGATCAAACTTAAGGAGGTCATTCGAGAAAATGATCACTTGTACTTCATATTTGAGTATATGAAGGAAAATCTATATCAGCTAATGAAAGACAGGTGCGTATAGTTGTTACTTGTTTCATTATTAATACCACATTTAAAACTGTATTTTATAAATGCTTACAGTTTCTCAACCGTTTGAGTTTTCTAACTGATAGTTTCTGGCTGCAGGACTCGATTGTTTCCTGAATCTGCTGTAAGAAATATTATGTTTCAGATACTACAGGGGCTTGCGTTCATTCATAAACATGGTACGTCTGTTTACGACTCCAGGATGCTAAATTAAATGTGTCACTTTTGACATTTTGTACCAATTGGGTCAAGGCGGTCATGCAATGTGTCTTTGGTTAGGGTTTTTCCACAGGGACATGAAACCTGAGAATCTTCTGTGCATGGGCCCAGAGCTGGTGAAAATAGCAGACTTTGGGCTCGCCCGGGAAATCAGATCACGACCACCATACACCGACTACGTCTCGACCAGATGGTAAGTTTAAGAGTAAACATGATGCACTGTGTTTAATAGTTCAGCGCACTCAAGTCTGAGTACCCTCTCTTTTTGGACCAGGTACAGAGCCCCAGAGGTGCTCCTCAGATCCACATCCTACAGTTCACCCATAGACCAGTGGGCAATTGGCTGCATCATGGCAGAGCTTTATACCCTCAGGCCTCTTTTCCCAGGCTCCAGTGAAGTAGATACCATATTCAAAGTTTGCCAAGTCTTGGGTACGCCAAAGAAGGTAATGTTTTCCAAACGTGTACGGCTGAATTAAAAGGGCACTGTATTTGTCATTCCTCGTTAGACCTGTGTAGCGTGTGTGTGTTAATATTTTTTTCAGTTACCATTCTGCTACTGCTACTACTGTTACGTCGAATAAAAAACGTTTTTTCTTTTGTTAAATATGATGTTATGTGAATGCGTAAGGTGGCCTGTCTTCTCCCTCTAGAATGATTGGCCGGACGCATACCATCTTGCAAGTGCAATGAATTTCCGTTGGCCTCAGTGTGTTCCCAGTAATCTGAAGACACTGATCCCAAATGCCAGTCCTGAAGCCATTCATCTGATGACAGACCTGCTCCAGTGGGATCCCAAGAAGAGACCAGCTTCTGCACAGGTAGTGTCTGGCCTACACTTCCTGACCTCCTCATAGCTGAACATACAGAATGAAAGCTGATGTTGTTCTGTTCAAATCTTGATGTCTTTACAGGCTCTCAGGTACTCTTACTTCCACGTGGGCCAGGCTTTGGGCACTCCTCAGCAGATCCTGGAGCAGGGCAGACCTCAGCCAGGCTTTGTGCCGCCGCAGGCTCGTTTACAGTCACAACAGATGCTGCAGCAGCAACCCCTGCTGCTTAAGCCTGTTCCTCCCTCCCAGCCTCCACCTCCCAACCAACACTGCTCCCCCCCCAGGCCTCTCCAGCAGATCCAGCCCTCCCCTGTATCTGCAGCCGCCCAGGCGGCAGTGTATCAACGGCACACAGAGCTGGTGCGAGAGCAGCAACCGAAGCACACCCTGAAGCAGGAACAGACCGGAGGAACACCACAGAGCCATCTTCCTTATATTGTTGATAAGAGTCTCCAGAGCAAGGTGAGGCGTGAAACATTACGTGTGTGTGTATTTACTATATACAGTATCTGTTACTATTATTAGTTCTCCTGAATTGCAAGTATTCCCTCTTTATGTCTTCTAGTGGATAAATAAATGAATGAAGCCTTTACATATAAATGTAGATGTTAAACCTTGGGCTATAAACCTGCTATACATCCTTAAAAAATGGCTGATTGATGTAAACATGTAATCTATTGTTTACATCAAGTGGTTCCTTACTTTGCTGGTCTTCACTTTTGGAGATTGGTTCCATCAAAGGGAGGCTGACAGCCAGAATCTGCCATAATAACTTGTTTCTTCGAAAACAGGAATTGTGGATAATATTCCTAACATGCATGCTTGATGTTGTTCTTTTAGCAAACAAGACAGGAGTCGGAAAAAGCAAACCTACTGAGCTATCAGTTGAAACCTAAAGGAGGGCGGCGGCGCTGGGGCCACGGCACAGGACACCTTAAGGGAGAAGACTGGGACGAATACGAGCAAACCGATCTGACATCCATAAGTATTCTTGGAAAAAGTAACTTCTCCACAGAGAAGTCGAGGCAGGGCGAGGACGCAATGAGCAGGTGAGGCTATGAGCTCTCATCAGATGGTAACTTTTAGCAGGGGCAGAATCAGTGCCATCTGCACTGTAATCGTGCAAACAAAATGTGCAAAAAGGCAACCCAACACAAGATCTGTAGCCATACATCACCGTTAATATAAGGAGGTAACTCGCGCTACATTTGTCTCGTTGAATGCCCTCTGTCTTTCAGATATGGAAATGTTCTGGATTTCAGTCGACCCCGTGAAAAGGAAGATGCACCTTTAAACCTGAACAAAAGTACAGCCTACCAGGAGCCATTGAGAACTGCTTCTGCCAAACAGCATTACTTGAGGCAGTCAAGATATTTACCTGGTAATATATGTAAGACTTCTCTTGAGTAAAGTAGATGTTAGTAGGACTGAGGGTAGTCTTAAGTCAAATAAATCTACACCATCTGTGTCTACAGGTGCTTTTCACACCTAACCTGGTTCAGTTTGATTCAAATTAACTCTGGTTTGGTTGCCAGTTTGGTTTCAGTACATTTGTGGTGTTAAAGAACATCCGATCAACCACAGGATTTTGTAAGACTAGATGTGTGTTTGCGGGAATTAAAAAGCTAAACTACTATTAAATCCATCTTTTGGCTATGAACTGTCAAGAAAGTGATCTCATAGGCAATCTTTATACATGATGTACAGTGTATTTAAATGCTAATAATTTATTAAAGTTATAAAACTAATCTATTTTTTGGCAGTAATGGTAAAAGACGTCTCTTTTTCATCCTAATATTCCTAAAATGATGCCCAGTTGCACCCAGGAAGCCAGGACTAACGATGCTCATGATCAGTTATTTCTCTTTTGTGACAACAAAGAACATAAATAAACACATCAGGTCCAGTAAAGTACAGAATGACCTGTCATTCACCATCATTTTTACAGCCAGTGTGAACATGAACCTGACCAGAACTAAAAGGTCCTTGGTCCTTCTTTTTTTCTGACTGTGACTTGTTTATCTTCTTACTAAAAAAAAAAAGTATCTTATAATCTCTTACTGTCTCCTTCAGGCATTGGCACAAAGAAGAACGTGGCCATAAATGCCAGTAAAGACTCGACTGGAAGCCATCTTTGGGGCAACAGTAGTATTCCATTTGGAGGGACTCTGCCAAGCAGAGGTGCTCACGGTAATCCCCCAGGACATCTTTTAACTTCACTGTAATCTTTGCAATTTGTTGGTATCACTAGGTTCAAATGAATGGATCTGTTTTTTTTACTTTAAACTATCAGGTACAAATACAATCCCAGGTGGATACATGCCGTCGTTTTACAAAAAAGACATTGGTTCTGCCGGTCACAGAGGGCACCAGCGTCCTTCAGTGGAATCAACAGCATCAAGTGAGGATGAATTTCAGAGCTTAAAACTTTCTGTAATATTCAGCTATTTATATGTTAATTTATATCAACTTTTATAGTGCCCAGCCACCTAAAAATGCCTTTTTAAAAACCTTCAAACAAACCTGTTGTTGTTTCAGATTATGCAACATGGCAGTCTGGCCGGAGTCCGATGAACACCTCTACCAACATGCCGTTGGCCAACAAGAGCACCCCTGGTCTGCTGCCTCGCCCACCGGTACAGCCTATCCACGGCCGAACAGACTGGTCTGCCAAATATGGACACCGCTAGTGCCCTGCCTGGAGCTCTGATCTGTGCTCCTAAGAACTCTTTCACCTCCAAAGAGTAGGCCTAGTTGTTTTATAATCAGAATCTGTACATACATCTTACATAGCAATAATTTTGTTTTTCATTATATGTACTATGGATGTTGTGAGTTGTAAAATATCTTATGTGTATATTTAAATGCAACCGGCCAAAAACAGTGTTTTATTTTGTATTTCTGTAACATAACTATTGTCTTACAGCGGTTACAACTTCAGTTTTGTATCAGATTTATCACTTAATGTTCACCAACCTGTATACATAATATGCATATTATAATTTTATTAAAAACTTCACTGTGACTAGTGTTTTTGTTTTTGGCTACAACTAATTATTTGCCACTGGACAGTTAAGTCGTTTTTGTTTTATGATGGTCGACTTGTCAGTTAACTATTTATGCATTGTATGTTTTTAATGAAATTCAAGGCTGTGCTTTGATTTCAGTAAAATGGATACAATGCAAGTGTACTGTACAAATCTGATTTAGTTAACATGTTTTACCCCTTTGGCCAAAGTGAGTGTGATTATTACATTGCCAGTTATTGGGTATTATTAAACTTTTGACTGGGTACCAGCATGTTCAACTTGTGTAATTTCTTTCATGAAACACTTGAAATTGATCAGCTGACTGCAGGCCCTAAACTTTTTGTATTACTTATCAGTCCATTTTCTGCACCAGGGTGAGCACATCAGCCCTGGTAGATGCTGGCCAGCTAGATTAATCTGTTAGAGATTAATCCGTCAGCAGTAGCTTACTGTTAATGTTAATATTACATACATGTGTATGTATGTGTAGCCACAAGTCAAAGGAGAGAAAAAAGGAAACATTCATGGCACACCAACATTATGTTAATTGTTAACTTTCCATTTGCTACATAGCACCGTCTACAGGGGTTCCAGTGAAATAGAGGGCACAATGTAAGAAGTGATAAACATATCAGTGGTTTAAATTGTGACAAACTAATAAAGCAGTGGTGGAATGTAACTAAGTACATTTACTCAAGTACTGTACTGTACTTAATTGCAAATTTGAGGTACTTGTTCTTTATTTGAGGATGCCCCATTGCCCATGCTATGCAACTTTATACTTCTACTCCACTATATCTCAGATGCAAATATAGTACTTTTTACTCCACTACATTTGTCTGACTGCTTTAATTGCTTTTCAACGGACAGTTTTTCATCCCCTTTCTGTCCAGTGTAAACCATGTTTGAATGTTTGTGATAAACTGAAGTATTCCTTTATGTGCTGATGGTAGCAATATCACAGTATAAAAATATTCATGCATGCCAAATCTTACTTAAAAGTTTATGTAAAAGTACATACAGCATTAGCATTCAAAATATACTTAAAGTACCAAAGGTAAAAGTATACATTATGCAGAATGTTCCATTACAGAATATACACTCACCTTAAAGAATATTACGAACACCCTACTAATACTGTGTTTGACCCCCTTTCGCCTTCAGAACTGCCTTAATTCTTCATGGCATTGATTGAAGAAACCAATTTGAGATGATTCGAGCTTTGTGACGTGGTGCATTATCCTGCTGGAAGTAGCCATCAGAGGATGGGTACATGGTGGTCATAAAAGGATGGACATGGTCAGAAACAATGCTCAGGTAGGCTGTGGCATTTAAACAATGCCCAATTGGTACTAAGCGGTCTAAACTGTGCCAAGAAAACATCCCCCACACCATTACACCACCACCACCACCAGCCTGCACAGTGGTAACAAGGCATGACGGATCCATGTTCTCATTCTGTTTACGCCAAATTCTGACTCTACCATCTGAATGTCTCAACAGAAATCGAGACTCATCAGTCCAGGCAACATTTTTCCAGTCTTCAACTGTACAATTTTTGCGAGCTCGTGCAAATTGTAGCCTCATTTTCCTATTTTTAGTGGAGATGAGTGGTACCCGGTGGGGTCTTCTGCTGTTGTAGCCCATCCGCCTCAAGGTTGTTTGTGTTGTGGCTTCACAAATGCTTTGCTGCATACCTCGGTTGTAACGAGTGGTTATTTGAGTCAAAGTTGATCTTCTATCAGCTGGAATCAGTCTGCCCATTCTCCTCTGACCTCTAGCATCTAGCAAGGCATTTTCGCCCCCCAGGACTGCAGCATACTGGATGTTTTTCCTTTTTCAGACCATTCTTTGTAAACCCTAGAAATGGTTGTGTGTGAAAATCCCAGTAACTGAGCAGATTGTGAAATACCCAGACCAGTCCGTCTGGCACCAACAACCACGCCACACTGCTTGCTTATATCACCTTTCTTTCCCATTCTGACATTCAGTTTGGAGTTCAGGAGATTGTCTAGACCTGGACCACACCCTAAAAAGAAATCTTACAGGTGTTCCTAATAATCTTTATATAGATATCCTTCATATATATATATGAAGGTATATATATATATATATATATATATATATATATATATATGTATATACCTTATGATTATATATCATACGAGATTCTGAACTGGATAAAACTATTTTTTTTGTAAATCTGAATCTGCAAAAGTATCTAATAGTAGTGGAGTATAATGGTCAAACTGAAAAAGGAAGGCAAACTGCCACGTGCAGCGCCTCATTTGGATGTGCCTGACGCTTTCTTTGGAGCTTAACTTCCCTACGTTTCTCCTACAAATGGGCCTTGAGCTTGTTTGGAGGTTCTAGCAGGGGAGCGCAGCTACTGGTACACCGAAGGATGGACGTCCGCCGGGGGAACCATCGTCCTCTTCCACCGAGCGCGGGGCTTCGGGAGGGACACACATGGAGCGGTGAGGGAGGAAGGGGACACCCGCCTAGCCAGCCAGATCAGCCGAATAAACCCTAGCGATCAATGGGGTGACAGATGTCGCAGCCAGATCGCCCTCACATCCGAAATTAAATTGTAAGGCATGGCGTATATAACAGGCAGTACAATACAACCCTTAACTATCACGGTGTCGAATATCGACACAATGTTTATATTACATACTAGTACACGTAACAATCTTGTCATATTTATAACTTGTAAACTACGTTGATACTTCGAACTTTTCACCTCAAAATTATTAAACGAACACGGTCAGAGAGTATTTTTCCCATGATGTCTAGCGGCAACATGTTAATTAGACATGTTTCTGTTGGCCAGAACTAACCAATCAGAGACTTCGGATGTTTCCATCTTTATACTTTCTAGCTACGTCTGCTGACTTCACCCTGACTTCTCCAAGTCAGCTGTGCCGGTGTATAGGTGTAACACCAACGAAATATTAACTCAGTTTTGGTAACGTAACGTGCATTTGAATTCAGTTTGTGTTATTTAATGTGTCTCTTTTTAATTTTAGAGAGTTAACGTTAACGTTACACTTCAAAAATACTATAGCCATGGCTGGGAAAGTTGTGCTGCACTACTTCAATGGGAGAGGGAAAATGGAGTCAATCCGTTGGCTTTTGACAGTTGCAGAGGTCGAGGTAAGCGATGTGTGTGATGATATTAATCTGAAGCTAGGCTGTCTTTCAAGAACCCCAAACTTCCTGAATGTGCCGTGAATGTGTTATGTAATCTCGTGTTCACAGTTTGATGAGATCTATCTGGCAACTCGTGAGCAGTATGAAAAACTCCTGAGTGGTAAGTTGGTTTTCAAAAAGGTGTTTACAAGCTCAAATAAACCAAGTCACGTGTTTACTTTTTCAATTTGTTTATCTGTTAACGTCAACCCATGATGCACCCGGGTGAGACGTTTTTATATACTGTCTATGGGTGAGACGGACTTTGTGAGGTGAAGATCTTAAACGTAACATTGTGACCTGTTAATCTTTAAATTAATATTTTACCACATGGGTGTGGCGCTCTGCATTACCTGCTGCTGTGTTTCCTCTGCAGATGGAGCTCTCATGTTTCAACAGGTTCCTATGGTGGAGATCGATGGCATGAAGCTTGTTCAGACAAAAGCAATCTTGAATTACATCGCAGAGAAGTACAATCTTCATGGAAAAGATCTCAAAGACCGTGTCATGTGGGGTCCATTTCTTTATTTATTATATTATTATGTATTATATTAAGTGTATTTTAGGACATGATTTTAGTGGATGAATGTGTCACAGTAGGCCATGTGCTTTTCCTCAGGATCAACATGTATTCAGAGGGAATATTTGACCTCATGGAAATGATAATGATGTTGCCCTTCAAAGCAGATGCAAAACTGGAACCCATTAAAAGTAAAGCAAAGGACCGCTACCTTCCTGTGTTTGAAAAGGTACCACCATGCTTACTGTACATATTATATGAAATGGTGTGGTCTAATAACTGTTGCATCTTGTTTAAAAACCACTAGATGGAAAATGGACCTGTTGATGATTAAATATGATAATTAAATCAGAATCAGAATTGTGCAAACAAACAAGGAATTTGACTCCGGTTAACATACATATATTGTACGTCTTTGACAAACATTCCAGGCGCTGTCTGGGCCCATATACCTGGTGGGAGGTAAGCTAAGCTGTGCAGACGTGCAGCTGCTTGAATGCACCCTGATGTTGGAGGAGAAATTTCCTGAAATTCTTGGCGAGTTTCCCAATGTCAAGGTAAATGTGTAAAAGTGACATACTGTATAAGGCTGGATATACAAAAGGAACAAAAACAACAGAAAACAAGATAACTTGTTCCTATGAAATCCCAGTATACTGTTAGTAATCTTAAGGAAAAATACACACCGATTACTGAATGCTCTGTTTAAGGGTAACT
Organism: Perca fluviatilis; assembly: GCF_010015445.1. Classification (NCBI taxonomy): domain Eukaryota; kingdom Metazoa; phylum Chordata; class Actinopteri; order Perciformes; family Percidae; genus Perca; species Perca fluviatilis. The sequence continues at coordinate 19,216,877 of NC_053130.1, read as the reverse complement.
TTTGGTTTCCCTCCAGGCTTTCCAGGGTAGGATGACTCAGATTCCTGCCATCAGCAGGTTCCTGCAGCCAGGCAGCAAGAGAAAGCCACAGCCAGATGAAACCTATGTGAAGACCATCATGGAGGTGTTCAAAATCAACATTCCATTGTCATAAACTCTGTACATTCCTCACATAGGAAGTTGGAGTTATTAATTATGCAAACACAGCATGTACAACATGTGGATCAATTATATTTGCTGGTTTATGTTGAGGTGATTACTGCACTATCCATCAAAAAGCATGTCATGAATCTATGTAATCCTTCATAACATCACATAGGTGTATTCAATGTGAAGGTTCTACTAAATAAATTGTTCACTTTTGACGACAATTTCAAGAAGCTGCTTTGTTTTTGTTTTGTGTTAATTCAATGACAGAATTTGGATTATCTCCACACAAAAAGAAAACCATTCATTTAAGGATCATATTTGTTTATTTAGTTTTGCTATTATTACAAAAATCAAACATTTACTTCATTTTTAAAGGTAACATACAGTAGCATGTCAACAGACAATAATACACATTTTGTTCTTTAAACTTGGCCTTTTTTTTTGTAATTTGAATATTTACGATTACTAACGTTGATAGTAGCAACCTGCAGAACTGAAGATGTAGTGTATACGGTAAACGCCCTGCCAACACAAACAATTGCACCACAAAGCTCACGTACATAATTAATTGTTAATCTCAAATCATGAGATTGACATTCATGCACGTGCTTATATACAAAATCAAAAACAGTTTTATGTATTAAAGAACAGATTTACTGCAATAAGATTAGACGTTAATCTTTAATCTGTTAAACACCCACTGGTAGCTTTTGCAAAGTTTCTGGTCACATGAAAGTTAAGTTCCCATACAAAAGAGAGGGCTTGTTCTTGTACGGTAACTGGGAATGCTGTTTCCTTTAAAACAAGGCTGGTTTACCGAGAGACGAGAGCCCTCAGTCTGGACATTGTTATTCCTCCAGTCACACCATGAGGAGTAGTAACAGTCGGAACACCATCAACAAACTGTAAGAAAGAGATAGCAAATCAAACTTTATTACAACAAGTGTGTTATAACCCGTTACATAATTTCACAATGTTTTTCTCAATAAACTTTACTGCATGTTGACCAAGTTCGACTCTGACCTTAGCCCTGACATAAGGCCAGCAGGCAGGAATTTTCCAGATTTCTTGTATCTCGTTCCCATCACGAATGAGAGGACTCCCGAGGTAACTGAAAGGAAGAAAACACCATGACAGTACCAATTCTCTGACTCACGAACTGCTGAAAATCAGTATATTAGGATGAGCTTAGCCACACTCACGCAATAAGACCTTGATGTCTTTTGGGTCATTAGAGATGTTGTATGCACCATAAGCAGAGAACCAACCAAAAACTAAACCAGCCATCAGGGACATCACGCTGCCTACAATGACACAGAGACACATGACGATAATCAGGGTGCACATATGAACGGAATTTCGTTCATTTTCGTACAACCTCAAAAGCACAGTCTTCTTTTGTCTTCAGCCTAGAGTAATCATTGTGAATATGTTGTATTCCATTCTGTGAGAACTCTGAACAAAGCAACAATTTGTATCATAAATTGTAACACTGTTTTCCTTCTTGAAGAGCTATCTGTGTGAACCAACCTTGAACCAATCCTCCTCTCCTAGGGAATCTTTCTTATCTATTGACTCTCACGTCATCTAGGTGAACGGAGCGATTGTTAGAAAATGTATATATCCCTGTGCCCTGACATACAAAATCGTTTTTCCTTGTATTTTTTGAAATATGTTAGGTCCATATGTGTTTGTGTTATGTGGTGAATGTGAAAATGAACTGCTAGCTCCTCTGTCAGCTCTAGCCACTGAACAGAAATAAGCGGAGAAATCAGGCCAATTACAAAAGCTGGTCAGTCTGACATCATGTTGCCTGAGCTCATTGTAAACGCACTACCAAATGCTTACAGATCCACAAGGAGTGCAGCAAGAGGTGACTGCATTGTTCCGTTGAGGAAAAGTGCATTCGGCCAAACAGCTTTTGCAGTCAGGGCTGCTCGTTAATGGAACCTCATTCCAACTCAGATTAGGAATTTTAAAACTTATGTTTCTTTTAAATTTAACTTAAAGAAGTGGCTAAGAGGTAATCAGGACTGTCAACATTACATGTAGTTATACAATCTTGCTGCTATCTTGTCTTTTCTGTCCTGCCTGTTTGTGTCACTTGTGCTAAGCCTATGAGGTTGTTGGACTGACAGTGTGGCTTGTGTGTATATGTGTGTTGGTGTTGATGTTGATATTGACCAACTGTTTTTGTTTATATGCTTGATCATTTCTTTTTATATTTATAGTCAATTTTACTTGTATTGGACTAAACTTCTATGTACTATTATAATCCTTTTATCTTTTTAGGTGTGACATTGTACGATCTGTTCAGGGACAGATGTAAAATAGCCTTTTGGCTAATTCTGGCACACTGTACATTTTTTTAAATGTATTTTTAGTGTGCATTGTCCCTGTTAAATAAACCTGAAATAAATAAAATTAAATAAATAAATTACTATTCATGAGCTCGCCCAGTTGCGCTGGGTAAAGGATGCGGACAGCCAGGCTCTCATTGGCTAGCTGTTAGCCGATCAGATTCAAATATTTGTTGAATATTAATGAGAACTGGCTGAAATCAAGCTGAGTCTTCCTATAGGCTTTCTATACCAAACTAGAATGGCTTGAAACAAGGTAACCAAGGCATTTTTTTCCACAAAAAATGTTACAGAGTCCATGGTAGAACTTCAGACATCACTACAAAGAAATGCAATACGTTTGGCAGGGCACCTTTAAACCTTTAGAACATTGTGAACTGAACCCTGCATTGTTCTCCGAGCTCACCACTGTATCAACTCACAGAGGTCAAGCCAGTAGATGATAGGATTCGAACCACAAAACAATTGTTATGGGATCGGACAGCAAGGAGAAACCAACAAACCCTGATCAGAGGACCTCGGAGACCTGCTGATGTAGGGCTGCAGAAGCTCTTCCAAAAGGCTCCAAAAGTGATCACAAGGATCTTGAACTGGATTCTAAATTTGACAGGAAGCCCATGTAAAGAAATCAATATTGGAGTAACATGAGACATTTTGGAGGACTTGTTCAAAAGCTTAGCAGCACTTGTCTTCATCTCTGCAATTCATGGAAGTCTTCCTAAGCCAGGTGATAAGAGAATTGCAGTAAGACAGGAGGGAATTAATGCATGAATAATCCTTTCCAACTCAGCTGGGGACACAGTGGACCTGAGTTTAGCAATGTCGCTCAGCTGGTAGAAGCAGGAGCCAACCAAACAATTTACATGCTGGTCAAGACTCAAAGCCTGGTCCATTAAAACACCTAAATTACAGAGGGTAGGTTTAACAGAAGAGGATAGAGAGCCAAGACTTTCAAAAATATCTTTCAACCTTTTCTCTTGTATCCAATAAATCCTCCAATGGCAATGGCTGCAGCATAGCCAAATCCAATCCAGTCCACTGCCATCACAAAGCTGTAAACAGAAGTTAAGTACAGGGTGTCAGGTATGTTTGGTATTCATGTTAAATAGCTAAGCTTACCAAAAAAAATCTAAGATAATTCAATTCTTAAACTGAAGCAAATCTTAAATCAATTCAGTTCCCACAAATGAACAGCCTAGCTGTACACTTTTTAGCACGACAATACTTTTAGTATGTTAGATCTCTAGGTGTCGCTGTGAGACCTTTAGTGGTTAAAACATAAAACGACAACACAGGAAGCGTAAAAACAAACAGCCCTACGCCCTACACGCATATTCTATTACAATTTACGTTTAAGTAAGCATTGTTATCAAATTATCATTATACATTAATTTCATTCGTCTTGGTAAATATTACATACCTCGAGGCCAAACAAATGAGCGGCAGCACTTAGAAACGTTACCTTCAATCTGTGACTGCGCTTCCTTGTTATAAATCGTAATACGCATGCGCAATTTAGTTCGGACTGTGTTCGCTGACATTTGATAAAGTGGGAATGTAGTATTTCGGAAGATGAATCGTTTTTCTTTGGTTTCCAATTTAAAAAAAAAATCTTATTGAAGTTTTGTACATAGTATCCTCCTGACCATACAAGATATATAGAAGAAATAAATGTAATCTAAGAAATAAATATAATGAAAAACAAGATAAGAAAAACATGTTATAATAATATATAACCATTTTACCACATTTTTTACCATTTCTTTTTGGCCTGAAATCTGGGAGTGTATTGTTTTGCTCACCATCTCAGAAAGTATGGTCTTATTTTTGAATACTGAAAACTCTCAAATCAATTATTTTCTCTTGGGTACATATCACATTCAAAAAGCCAGAATTCTTCAGTTTTCAACCAAAAACCTATAATTGTATCTGTAGGGATTGTCGGACCCACTTTGGTGTGCAAAAAGTAGCTACATAGATACTGGTTGATCCCCTTGGCTTGTTAAGATAAAGCTGCCATATGCAGTCTGCTGTGTCCACTGTACTTAATGAGGACATGGAGGCATTAAGGTACACAATGCGCAGAAGGCAGTAAGTGGGGTGTGGAGATGGGTGGTCAATATAGGTCCAACAGCAAATTTATTCTGGCCATAGTCTGTCCCTCAGGCAGCTCAAGCCCTTAAACCTACAGGATTTACTTTAAATTTCTTGCTCTGATAATGAAGTTTCCAAAGATAGAAAAATAGTTCAGTGTAAATTAATGAAAAACATTAAATTGTGCATAAAGCATCTAAAAAACTTTTTGATGTGAGCGTGTAATTACAAAAAGTGCATCTTGGGTATACATGTTTAACTCAACAATCAGCCTAACTCCAGCAGTATGTAAATATACTACTGCATCTCTAATATATGGGACTGAATAAGTCTTTTAACAATCATGTGTTTAGAATCAGGACAGTAAGACAAACGTGACTCCCCAAAGAAAACCACTTTATTTCACTCTGACCAACCCATTTCCAGAACTTACATACATAAAAGGTTTCATCGTTTAATAAAAGTGTAACTCAATGCATTCTTTGAGCAAAATAAGCCACTATGAACTGTAGACAATGTGACCACATGCTCCAGGAGAGCACTTCCATGCAGCCACCTGGTGGAAAAGAGCCACTGTGGCCCTCTCTAAGAGGGCTGAGGACCATCTCCTCCAAAGAGAAGGCACACATTTCCAAAACCAGTTGGCATTAAATACTGTCTACATAGTTTTCCTCATGAGGTACAGTTGGATCTTGTCAGGGTAAAAATGACTATAAAATGGCTGACAACAGTCATTTAAGAGCAAGAAAGGATTATTCAAGTGAGGTATTGGAGCGGCATGTAAAAACTATGAGCTTTACTGTACCATCCACGAGGAAAAAATATCTCAGAGTAACTCCAGACAAGGACGAGACGGCAAACATGTAAAGTGACTCGTGGGAAAATGCAATGGTATCATTACAGTAAACAACAACAGAGGACAGAGAGTGAATTTCACAACACAGTGACATTTATAATATAAATGGCTTGGAGTTCACAGGAACCTGTGATATACTGTTAACATGGCTTTGTCAGCTTTTTAGATACTTTTGTATTAGCTGTAACATGGTATTCAAAGTAACAAATGTATATAAAAGTGATGGAACTGTGAATACACACACGTGTGTGTGTGTATGTATGTATATATATATGTATTATTATGTATATTATGTGTGTATGTATGTAACACACATATATGTATCGCACACACATATATGTACGCACACATATATGTACGCACACACATATATGTACCCATACACATATATTGCTACCACACATATATGTAGCACACACACACACACACACACTCATACTAACAACACACACACACACACACACACACACACACACACACACACACACACACACACACACACACACACACACACACACGTATTTAGGCCAACAACAAAAAAAAAGCATTAAGTTTCTTTGCGGTCATCTGGGCTGGTATTAAACAAGTATTGCTCAACTTAAAACACGTAGACTATCATGGTTAATACACCAGGTTTTGGCAATGATTGACATTGAGGTTAAAGCAATATTTATCAGTAGAACAAAGACTCAAAAATGTACAATAGATAGATTTTTTTTAAGGATATCACTAATAGTAAAATCAATATCTTGGGTGTTGGAAATTGAAAAACATTCACTATTTCATATATGCATAAATGAGGGTTTTATAGCTACATTCATTATCAGTATATAAAATAAAATTGATGTCATATGAATATTTATGGTAAACAATGCAGCTGGTGTCATGTTTATGAGCCCCTGTAGAGGACTGTATGCCATTTATTTTGTTCTACTAACGTAAAAACATCACTCTAAATGAGCAAAGTGCATAAACTTCCTAACATGGGACTTGGCATAAATAACATAACCAATGCCAAGGAGTCAGTACATTTAAAAATTAATAATCTATCATCAACATCTTCGTTCATCGATGTTCTATGTCATATTAGAGCTTTAAAACTGGCCAATGTTTGATGGGAAAGTGAGCATGCATTAATACTGATTTGGCTAAATGGGGGGGGGGGGGGGGGTTACTTTAAGAAGTATATAGCTATTTGTATTTCATAGTAGATAACAAGGGGCATTTTTGAGAATGCCTTCCACCAAATCCACATGTTTTCTTATCATTTCAGGCTGCAAATCCAAATAATGCGAGGGAACAAGTAGCAAAAAATGCTTAACATTTCTCTGTATCGCCGTTCAGCTTTCAGCTCAAGGTCAACAGTGAGCCAGACACGTAGGTTAAATCTCTGATCCTCTTATCAGATACTGCTCTGCATCTGGAACACACCTTGTGTTGCTGTGATACAGGAAAATGGCAATGTCTCTCCATGTCTTTTGCGCGTCTCATCGTGGCAACCTCTGCCCTGTTCGTTAAGGAAAAGCGTTCACCCACAGCCAGCCCAGCAGTGTCCCGTACACCCAGGTTCTCACGTACAGTTTCCTGCCGTTCTCCGTCAGCAGTAATGGCAGTGTCAGCCCCCCCAAGATCATCACTGATGGGAGGGTTTTAGAAAGGTTCAGAGGCAAATGTTTGCCTTCCCCAGGGAACCTGCATATTTTGTCTCCATCCTCCGACTCGTAGAAATCCGTCAGCAGCCTTTAAAAAGACAGATCATTCTCTTAGGGGATTCAGCCCATCTTAGAAAAGAACAAGTGTACAAAAGCTAAACAGAACATTGCAAAGAGCTATCTGACAAAAGTTCACGTAAGGATTTTTTACAGCAGTTACAGCACAAAAACTACACCTAAATCACACTGGGGCTTTTTTTTGTGGCTTGGTTGGTGTTGTCAATATTGGGCTCAGTAGATTACCATTTTCCATCCTGACTATATTCAAGACTACGACAACAACAACAACAACAACAACAACTAGAATTTCCAAACACTTCTGAAATCCAGTCTATATCACAGGCTCTGGACTTTGTCTTTCACGTACCCCGAGTAAAATGATCTTAGGGGTGCAACTAATGATTATTTTCATTATCCATTAATCTGCTGATTTATTTTCTTTAATAATGGTTAGAGAACCACTGGTCTATACTAAAGGGAACTGTACATTAGAAGATTTTCTGAATAAGCTGGAAGTTCTTTTAGAAGCGGAGATACATATGTGCTTAAAACTGGTGGCGTGCATAAGCAAAACATTTAAAAACATCACTGCGGTTTATATATTGATTGAATAATATGCAATTTCAAGATGATTAATTGTTCCACCCACACACACACTTACCGGTCCTTGATTTCAAACCGCTCGTGCAGCCACCTGCGGAAAAACAGTGGCTCTGGAGGAATTTCCTTTATGTCCACGCGGTCAAAGTGTATGTGGACTCGGGGACATTCTTTGCACAGGAATTCTGTCAAACACAAAAAATAAAGAGACTAAACAAAAACAGGATAAGCCTTTCAGCAAAATGGCACGTAGAGCAAGCACTTAACATCAACACGATGTGACAATGATAGATTGGAGCTGCTCTGACGCTGTGATGCCAGGGCTCTCTGACTCAAGAGAGGAAAGACTGGTATCGCACAACAGCTTGTTGGTCAAACTGGTGCACCAGAGTAAGATAAGCAATCCTTAGACAGAATCAGACCAATGTGCAGATGAGATAATGAAATCAGTGAAGAAATGAGACTAAATCAAGTCTAGTGTAGATGTAGAAAAATCAGTAAAGTTAAATTTAATGTCCGAAATACTAAATGTTCAGAGTTTCAACTGAAGATTCATTAGTTGTATGTGACAAAAATCAGCATCACCCAATACATGTTCCTAAAATAAAAAACATTTTAAGTTATTAGTGTCAAGTCAAAATTAAAACTGTCAGAGGACTAAAGAAAGAAAAGGGTCTGAGAAGGTCAAGCATAAAAATGTAACCAAGTGTGAACACTCAAGGCTACACGTGTATCCCCAGAGACCTTCAGGTTCCTGTTTCCACAACATGCAATATTATCAGGAAACCGGGCACTGCGGCCAAAAGAGGAAACTTGATCGAAGTCAGCAGCGAAAGATCGCTCCACTAGCTGAGAGAGCACCTCAGTCAGCTGCTGCAGATTTGAAAATCGACCAGACACAATATGTGCCACTTCAATAAACACTGACTACTTAATGAAAGACGGAGGAGGAAGAGAGACACACAAACGCATGAGTTATTTTTGCAAGAAGACACATGAAGCCAACGTATTTCTAAAAAGAAAAAAAACACAACCACTGTCTGCAGCACATTCGTGTTTGAGCGGAACAATGTTCCAAAACACACTTTAAAAACAACTTCCTGGATAGAAGAAGGAAATCAACTCTTTGCTCTGTAGTGACAATGCCTCCTAATCTAAATCCTTTTTAATAAACTCTAAAGCTGAATATGAATCTTAAAATGTTGAGTCAGAAAACAAAGAGGAGACCAAACTGCTACTAAAGAGGTGCAGGGAGCTCATCTATTAACACAAGTACTTGATGGTAGATCATTTAGTTATGCAAAGTGTTCATTTAATTGAATGCATTGAATTCTCAATCAATAAGATGCTGTTCAGGTGCCTGAGCGCACGCCCATATATAGAGGATCAGTCCTCGACGCAGTGTTCGAATCCGACCTGTGGCCCTTTCCTGCATGTCATTTCCCCCCCCCTCTCTCTCTCCCCTTTCATGTCTAAGCTGTCACAATAAAGGCCTAAATGTAAAAATGTAAAAATAAAAAATGTAATACTCATTTAAAAAAATACGATGTTCAATATTGAAATCGAGATACAGAAATATGGCAACTAAATATATCAGTTTCAGTGTTTAGAGAAAACAAATTAGCTACTGGCCCTGTCAATAGTTTAAAAATGCTGTTAAGTTATTACCGACAAATGTACACTTTATGTTGTGTCCTTTTTTTTTTGAACATTCACAGTGAGAGGTTAAATATATTCAAAGAGATTTTATTTATTTTGATCAAATTCAATATTATTAAGTCTATTATCTCTGCCAACTGACATCAATTGTGATATGAATTTTGGAATACAAGTCACATACTTTACACTACCCATTCCTCAATATTGTACCATCACATAAGTGGAACGGATTCAAACTGTTCATACGGATGAGAAACGTTTGTCAGAGGTTAGTTTGGACTCTTGTAGCCGCAGTGTCAACGCAGCCTCGAGTCACTTCCACTTCCTTCTGAAATCACTACAGTCACCTTCACCACATGAGATCAGGAAGTGCGTGATGACGAGAAGAATGCTTTTCTATTCGCTCTGTTTTGTTTGCTAGAAACACATCGATGTTTATTCCTGACTGAAACGGGATGTTGTTTTTACATTCAAACAGTGCTCGTTGAGCAACCTGGAACACAGAATAATCAAAAACTCCAAAACACGGAGTCATGCTGTTTACAGGAAGACACGGCTGTTAAACGGTCATGTTTGCTATGTGATTAATTACTGAGGCGGTGTACACAATGTTGCAGGATTGGTGATACAAGGCCTGTGTGTCTTTTGGATACAGTAATCAACAGAAGATAGAGGCAGACTGCAGCTGCTGTTAGCTGAAAAAAAACAAATCACATCTTCTGCATTAATAACTAGCATTTTCTTTTTTTCTTTTTTTTTTATTCTGCCGGCACTATGATTGAATCTTAAGATGTAAATTAGTTAGCTGGTGGATGGCACGTTCCAAGTCAAGGGAAAATTTATTTTTAAATAATTTTTGTGAGGGAAGAGTTATAGCTGTTGCTGTACGGACTGCATTTACACTTATTAGCTGAAATCCAGCTCCTGATGTGGTCTGGCAGATACGGTCGCTTTCACATCAAAATACTTTCTCTCGTACTTTAACACCTTGCATTAATGTTAGGACATTGGACATCCACATAGGACATCCAGATAAATGCGAGGTGTAAATGGGCATGTTGTTTTTCACCATATTACTGTCCGCTACTGTAAATAGTACAACAGGAAAGGAGCGATGACTGGGCAGAATAGAATCATTCTGGAGTCGACTGGTGAGACTACTCTTCTTCTACTCTGTGGGCTGGCCTGGCTAACTCCCCTGGAGGTGGGCTTGCATTTACACGTATTCCAGCTGCATGTGTCCTGAATGACTTTACACCCTACACAAATGAGTATTTTATTTAACCCATTAGGACAACAGTTCCAGGTCCAGATCATATTGTGAGAACAGGTTAAATGAAGGAAGCTGTTGAAAACAGATTTTAAATCTTCTTTATAAAAGATGCTTGACTACACAGGTCTGCGGCCTAGTGCCTGCTTACCTGGCATCGATGGCGCAGGTTTCCTTTGACCAGAGGCGTCCAGCGTTCCCTCGTAGGCCACTGTGACGTCATACACAGCGTCCAGGTGGTCCTGCATGGCCGCGAAGGCTGTGTGCGAGGCCTTCATTCTGGGTGTAAGTGTGTGTTTCAGGACAGCCAGTCCTATGGAGAGGAACAGAAGTAATACATTATTTATTAAATTAGATTGCCTGATTAAATACAGGTTATATTAACAGTGGGAATATTAAGCATGCCATATCAGCCTACACAATAGAAAATGCAAGCCATGTAATCACAACTTCCTCAGAGCGAGTGTGGCTGAGAACCTTTGTTACAGGTCATCTTCCCAACTGTGCTGTAATTTTCTGTCAACTCTCTACTCTCAAAATAATGACTAAAACCCCTCCAAAGTACCCTAAAAATAAATACAACTAATCTGTATGCAGACATAACCATTGATGTACCTTTGATGTGCTCATAAAAAATAAAAAATAAAAAAAATCACAAAAGCCATTAAAGATTCTCATTCATCATTTCTGAGAGCTCACCTAAGCTCCCAGTATGTAGACAAAAAGATATAATAACATGTCAGTTTGGCCTGTAGCTATACGTTATAGTTCTGAGGGATATTCTTGAAATACGATCATATAATTGACCCATCTATTGATATGTAATGAAAGAAAATCTGTTGGTGGCAACCTCACTGGGAAAGCTGTGTGTGTTCTCTTGATATCAACTCAAACGTTTAGTGGTTTGGAATCAACTTTTACCATGAGGCACAAGTACAGACATAAATGAATGTAATGTAATTTTATGTAAATGCTTGTGTTTTGGTCATTAACTGCACAGTCTGTTGTTTCCCCGTCGACGTGGCACCACCCTCTGCTCACTAATACCTCACTAATAGCAGATAATGTCATGTGCACATGTCGGCTCTCCAGACCGATTTATTTGGATTAATGGGGGAAGGTGATATTCAGAGCTGTGGTCCAGAGATAGACTTAATCTCTGCAGAAATGGATGCAGTTTGTGAGTCGACCCTGCCCAAAGGCATCACAATAATCATGTTGATGCAACAACTGTATTTAGCTATGAAATTGTAAAGCTGTAGCTCAAATTTACATTGCAGATAAATATAAACACCATTTAAATCAGTTTATTTCACGTCCTCATGCCAAAAAAAAAGAAATTACCAGAAGAGTCCTCTCTTTCAAACTGATTCTTTGTGAGCAATACATTCTCTCTTATTGGCCAGCCACAGGTCCATTTAGTCCTCAAAACTTTGAGCTGCACCAGCTGGAATATTCCATAAGCCGTTTTGGTGGACACTGACCAATTCCTGGCACCACACCAGTAATCCAATGATGATAGAAATTAATATAGTTTTTATCTACAAAAAAAAAAAAAAACTTTGAAATCATTTTTAAATCTGTATGCACAACAGTAGCTTTTAAGGGTGATCACAGATCACACAATAAGACTGAGTGGGCTGTGGCGAACTATAATGCAGAAGTACAGCAGTAAATGGCTGCTATCATGAAAGTACCTTCTTTTGTAGCAAAAGCCTGACTGTCAGCGATAACGTTCTTGAGCTCTGGATTATACCGAGTTCCTTCTGGAAAGATGACAAGGTACATCTGCGGGGAGAAAAACACATGAAATCAAAGCAGTTTGGTTCTTATTGCACCAGCCAGAATGGAACGTCTAACATTGACAGGATTTGTTGAACAAGAAACATGGAAACCAGACACTGTATTGAACTTATGGTTAGAAGAAACACCATTTTCATCCCCTCGTTCTTTTGAATCAGTGTGGATTGCAACTGAACTGAAAACTTTATAGTGTTTATAGTCATGTAGAGTCAACAAACTGCTATATCCCTTCGTCGTTTCCCCATTTCAGGTCAACAATTACCAGGAAGTTCTACCCTTTACTTACTTTAGCACTGTAGTACTGAATGAAATATATAAGAATCATTCTTTTTCATTTTCTGCAAAATTGATGCCTGAAGTTGATGTGCCAATGCAGTAGCAAACTGATGAACCAATGCAGCACTTTTTAAAATGCTTCATAATGTATGTGTGATTTACTGGAACCTACAGGCAAGTAAGTTTTACTTTAACAATTTGATTTAGAGTTGATTTGATGAATTTCAAAACAGGAACGAAGATGAAAATGTACATGTTCATATGAGTGCACGGATTTGTGACAACTGGTTATGTTAACTTTCACCACTTCACAACAGAGCTTTCATATATTACCTTCAGGTCACCAAGACCACATCTGTCTACACATACACGCACGCACACTAATCCCCGACAGTTAAATCCCAAAACAGTGATTAAAAACAAGCCCTTTCAACACAATAACACACACTGCACTGCACAAACTATTCACATCAAAATCCTAATTACAAGTCGGGTAAGGAGAAATGTTTGGTAGACAGTATTTTGGACGATTATTGCACAAAGCTCTGCAGTGAATTTAAGTGGCGAAAGTTAAAAAAAAACTTGTATTGATCATAAAAATTGGGAAAATAAGGCCCCAGATGAAGACATGATTTGTCTGATGGCAGTAGCTCAGTCCGTAGGGACTTGGCTTGGGAACCCGAGAGTCGCCAGGAGTTTGGACTGGTAGCTGTTCACTTCCTGGGAATTGCCAAGGTGCCCTTGAGCAAAGGCACCGAACCACTAACTGCTCGTGGCACATGTCATGGGCAGCCCCCTCATTCTGACCATTAGTGCATGTATAGGTCCTGGGCATATGTGTGAATTTCAGGCCAGTGTGTAATAACCCCCACTACAGGAACAAAAATCTTAATCTTTGAAGTCCTTGCTCGTCTTTGAACATCATTGAAAACTGAACTTCCGTCTTTGAGGGGGACGACATGACCGCATACAGTACGTCAACCTCATTGAGTAAATGCGCATGCCGTCAATAGGCTTATTTAGAACATTTATAAAGTGTACTCACTGGTGCGCCACATTGAGTCTGAGTTAAGAGCTTCTTCTTCATCGCCATTTCATTAAACTTTGCACTTCGTTTCACATAGGCTCCTCCATGCTGAAACAGAAAGATAATCTTATGAGAACAGCAGTGGGGAATGTGATTCAAGTTTAATTTACATCACTACATCTGCAATTTACAATGACATCCAAATACTCACACAGTTGCATTACCTGAGAGAAATACCATCCGTACAGCGGGAGCCACTTGAGTCCATCTTTAAGGACGTATCTGACATGGCCGAGAGCACTTTGCCTGATGGCGAGCATGTCAGCAATGATCCAGTCAGCTACAAGGAAAGCCATTGGTAGAGATTAGACATTTGCTTCAATCGGTGCTTGACACTAGATTTTGATTAAATGCCTTACCTGTACATTGGTGATTAGACAGGTAGATCACATTCTCCTTGTTCTTTGGTATATCTCCATATATAACAATCTACAGAGAAAGCAGGTTGAAGGTATTACAGACTCAAGCAAAAATGGTAGACACATCAGTTTGCAAAATTATTCTACATTAAAAGATAAAGATTTATTTGTTTTGTTAAATATTTAAACTGCAACAGGGATTTGTTTCCAGTTCAGATTGATTTTTCCCATTTTTACAAAAACTCAACCAGCATAGACTGCAGCTTTTCAAAAACCTAAGAGGATTAATTAAACAGGTCCATTCCAATCTATTCATGTGGCCTCAGTTGGCGGGACAGCACAGACCGTTGATTACACAAATCACATCATATCAGAAATGACATCTTCCCACCCACAACACCATCACTGTTGTTTGTCTGCCAACTCTAACCTACAAACATACCAACTGTACAAGGAGTGGCAACAAAAAGGCAAAATAATTTCAGACTTTACTGCCACACATCTGGTTAATCAAGATCTTGTTTGTTAGCCTCTGTGACTGGCTCCACTTTACGTTTTGTTATTTCAAGAGTTCCAACAAATGTAGACATCCGCAAAAAATGCAATGATCTGCATGGGTGCATGCAATATTAATTGCAACGTAAAGTCTGCAGGCGCAGCCAGTCAGAGGCAGCTGTCACTTATCAATCAATTTTACTTATGACTGTGTACTTGCATTTCTATTATCAGAATAGATATGAATGGGTAAAATTCCCTATCCTTAATAAACACAGTTCGACACATGGTGACCACACTAACCCACTAAATTTAGTGCCATTAGCCAGTATCTTAAATGAAAGATCACTCACCTCAACTCCTGTGTAGTTTTCAAAGAAGAACAGGACCATACTCTGGTACATTGAGTACAACCGGTCGTCCAACTTGTGATACACCCTCGCTGGTAAGACAGTTGAGAGTAAGCGCCATGTCCCCCATGACAGCAGATAAGCTGGGGCTGTTCCCAGCATGACCGTGGCTGGAAACCAGTACCGCAGCGAGTATGTGTGCACAACAAAGGAAAGCAGCATTTCCCCACCTTTGGCTCCACTAAAGTAACAGAAATCCCCGAAGTAGACTGTAGGACAGTACTACTCTGTGAGCACTATGAATAAGTTGCCTACTCTATCTATCCGACACCACACCTGGCCTACTTTCACCACACCTGTCCTGATAAGTCAGCATAAGAAAGTGAGAAAGCTGCAGCAAAAGGGGAGTGAGGAGCTAGCTGGCTAAAGCTAATTATAACCTTGTGTGCAAAAGGCAGTTAGCAAAGTCGGCTTAAGCGCTAACGTCCACCCATACTGCAATAGAAAAAAACGAAATTAACGGATTAGTATTAACATCTCAGAAGAGCAAATCGGAACAACACTTAAACCCGAACACTTCCAGCAACGTTAACGTTGTAAATTAAGAAAAAGGGTTAGCCTACTATTTAACGTATTTAGCTAGACAGCAAGTTTTACCTTACGCTACCTTTGATATAAACTGTCTTCTCTAATGCGGGTACGATAATAACCCAAACGTAAGTTCAGTTGTTAACAGGCAAAATATTTTCTATTTCTTTTCCTAGTTCATCTTTGGCAAGCTGTTCATAAACTAGCTTCTTGCAGCAAATGTCACGCACACGCTTCCCTACGTAATGTAACATCGACGAAGCTGATTGGCCAAATGACGTGTAGATGCCAGCCAATGGACGGGAGCGCACCATGACTTCCATAATGCTCCTGCAAGTCTGGTCCTGCTTTCCCATACGTTCATTCGGCTTTCCCACAAATTACATAGTACATGCATAGTACCATTTTCAGAAGCAAGTCATAGCGTTTACTTATTTTCTTACAAAAGATTCACATCACATTCATTTCAATTTTATAATATTTTATACAAAATAATTAAATCTGACACAGATATGATTTAGTAATGTTTGCAGGGAAGGTGGGGTGATAACAGAAGGTCTTGCCCAGAATGCTATCTGAAATTAAATAGTTATACAATTCTTTATTTTACTGGGCTTGGCCTGATAAAGTGGCTCCAAATGCTGGGTGCAAAGACAAAGAGGCAAGTAAATGTTACAGCTAGATACTAATTTCTTCATCTACTTGGCAAATCACTGTTCTATAGTGTTTGCATTATACTTTATGAAACTAACATACTACACATGCATGTATTACATAATTTAGAAAAACATCTGTTTGTCAAAACTACGAATTCTCAAGTAAGATTTTAGTACATTTAAAGTATTGTACTATATGAGTAATTTTGTCACTTTCCATCTCTGCTGCCTAAACATGACTGATTAAGTGTGAGTACATGCTGTGATACATCAGCTTGTTAATTTGCCATCTGTCACCCAGTGACACAGCTGAATGGACACTTTTGAAGGTTGATCCATTAAACCACTATGATTTGTCCTTTTCAAAAACAAGTGGTTACTCTCAAATTAAATTAATCTTGTCACAAGTCAATTTCAATAAATCCTGGAAAATTGAAAATTACATCACTAAAAAAAAAAAAAGAAGTGATATCGGTTTTGGTCCAGAGGGCATCTGCAGCGTGTATACTGTTGTCAATTGCAGATCAAGTAAAAAAAAAAAAAAAACAATGATCAAATCAAATAAAAAAAGTATTTATTAAAAATGACACCACAAAACATGTATGTAAGGATACAGTGTGTTATCTCCATAAGAGTGTTAAACTGGCTCAGAAAGTATTTTTAAAATCACAGCGTTATGAATGAAAAACAATCCTAAAGCTCACTCTCTGCCTTGTTGGTTACACACTAATTTATAGGAAAAATATATAATAAAGGCTCAACATGCACTATGTAAAAGCAGTTTTCCATGTTTCACAGTAACTTAGGGTGCTGTTGAATGATTGCTAGTCCTCAGAGGTAACATGTTTCCATGGTAACCAGGGAATAAAGTCTTTCAAAACTGAATATTTCAGAGGATTTATGTAAAGCCCCTGAATACAAGCAGGACGATAAACCTGCGAAAACACTGTAAGGTAGAAACTGAGTGTATGTGAACAGTCACAACATCAATTTCAACTCAAGTCGTAGTTATCATATGACAGCCGCTTCAAATGTGTGATACTATCTGAAATAAAATCACAAAAAATGAGAGATACAATTACTAATGACATAATGAAGGAATTTTGCATTTAACACAGATTGTGTAAAATAAAACGTCTCACCCAGCACCCACTGCTCAGACAGGATCCTGCTTCCCTCTGGTCTCCTGCCGCTGTACTTCCCGATGCAGATACCAGCCTGTCGCACAGTTTTGCAGACTGTTCCTCCACAGAGCTGGATCAGCTCCACCAGACTCTGAGTGGGTGGCTGGGAGTGATGGGACACAAACATGGCTGGCTGGCCTTG
Organism: Perca fluviatilis; assembly: GCF_010015445.1. NCBI lineage: Eukaryota > Metazoa > Chordata > Actinopteri > Perciformes > Percidae > Perca > Perca fluviatilis. The sequence continues at coordinate 19,199,236 of NC_053130.1, read as the reverse complement.
GAACAGGTCCTGCTGGTGCTCCCCGGCAGACAGGTGCCTCTGGAGACGACAAATCTAAGAAGAGAAACTGACTAATGACCATACAAATTAAGTCTTTTCAGAGAGGTACAGTCAGGATACAATGACGCAGAAGCTGATCATGTTCAGCTTCTCTGTAAAAAAAAAACATACACCAGAAGAACAGACAACAGCTCGACATGCTGAAAGCATGCTCATCTGGAAACTACAGGAAGTTACTCGTCCAAGAATAAATTCAGTCCAATCATCTTTTTTCTATTAACTCATTGGAGTTTGTAATTACTTTATCAGTTTCAAGTCAACTTAAAAATTTCCTGTTACAACATTTAGAGTAAGTTAAGCACACTCAGTTTTCAGTTACTCTGGTTAATTAGACCTGGTTGAAGCTGAAAATTACATTATATCACCAACCTCTATGAATGAATAACAATAGGCATATTTTACCTGCAGATGCTTTGACTTGTTATAGTAGAAAAAGCACAGGTGTTTCTAATAATATTAACAATGTCTCTGATTAATTTAAGTGTCCCAGTAAGCCATGCCAGTGTGACAGTGAGCCAGCCTGCACATTAGCAAATCCCTAAAAGTAAAGCAGCTAAACAGAAATTAGCTGCTTCAGTTTCAGGGTTTTACAACTGTGTTTTTCCTGCTGTGACATGTCAAACTGTTTCCAGAAAAAAAAAGGCCTACCAGTGCAACAAAGCTAACAGGACAGTGAGGGAGCTGTCAGTCAAGTATAGTACAGCATATACACACCCTGTCCTGAGAGGCCTAATAAGGCAACATAAGTGAAAACACCTGTGTGGGTGGACTATAGGTGTGTAGCACCTTTAAGAATTCTGAGTTTAATTTGTGACTTACAGTGAATTATGAGTTGAATTAATGTCCTGCTGATTGTTCATTAAATTCATCAAAATAAATTTGTTCTGAATGTTGTTACATTGACATACTTCCCAGCATTAATCGTGCGTTTGGATTTCAAGAAACTTTCTCTCTGGTAGTTATAGTGAATTTCTGAACATTTTTTAACATTAAAATAATACTAACCATGATGATAACGTCAACCTGGCACATTTACATCATATTGATTTTGATTAATGTGGGCTGTCCCTGATGAATTAATTAAAGGACAATTCCGGCGAAAAATGAACCTAGGGGTTAATAACAAGTGTACCGAGTCGAATGTTCTCTGGGATCTGTTTTCATGCTAATCGAATGCGTCTCTAGCTTTAAACAAGCTACCGCAAACCAGTGGTTAGCTGCTAACGCTAGCTTTCGGGGCAGAGGGTAAATCACAATTTTATACCACTAACAAGGCTAAACATTTCACCACACTTCAACGGTAGCATAATGAGGGTCCCTACATGTAAACAGAAGCATTGAGAACTTTGTAAGTGTACAGACAGTTTATTAAAAATATAGATTATAAAGACAGTAGCGTTCATGTTTACATGTAGGCGCCATCTTGGAAAACAGTCATGAACAGTCGAATCACGAACGCTGCGTTTGAGCTATGTTACTGGTTGCACGGCGTTCCTCATGACTGTTTTCCAAGATGGCGCCCGCATGTAAACATGAACGCTACTGTCTTTATCTTTTTAATAAACTGTCTGTACACTTATAAAGTTCTCAATGCTTCTGTTTACATGTAGGGACCCTCATTATGCTACTGCTGAAGCGTGGTGAAATTTGTAGCCTTGTTAGTGGTATAAAATAGCGATTTACCCTCTGCCCCAAAAGCTAGCGTTAGCAGCTAACCACCGGTTTGCGGTAGCTTGTTTAAAGCTAGAGACGCATTCGATTAGCATGAAAACAGATCCCAGGGAATGTTTGACTCAATACACATATGTTATTAACCCCTAGGTTCATTTTGCGCTGGAATTGTCCTTTAAGTATTCACTTAAACCCAGAAGGATATCAATTGTTAGTCATCACAGCCACCAATTTGAAACTGTGATTCAATACTGAAACTGGCCTGAAGGTGGCTGCTAGTGATACAGCTGAAGCTGTGAGAATGTGGCACATGAAAAACAGCCACTACTGAAATTTAATAGCAACTAGCTTAACAAACTTTAAACAAAATATTCACCACTATTTAAGTTAACCTTTAACTTTAAGGCATCCTTATATTTTTAGATTTAAATAACACCAAATCCCATCACAATCCCATTAAATAAGACAACTCCTTGCTCACTGTTGAACTTGCATTAAGGTGAGTTACAATGGCATCCTATGTGCCTGGTTTCATTTCGGCAGCCCACATTGTTCATAGTGTATTGTCAGCTCTGTCTAACTAAATGATGTGAATCTCTTTGAGGCTCTGTTTCTTTTTGGGTTTGCTGAGTGATACCCTAAGCTCTCACCACGGGCCTGCTCTGTATCCAGCAGGGGTCAGTTGCTAAACTGAAGGGGACAATCTGCTCTATTCTAAAGTTGAATGCCAGGAAACAAACTTTAACGCTTTTAGTCTTTTGTCAATGTTCACACAGGTTTTACTTAACGTCAAGTAATCAAGGATTGGTCAGAGGGTTCAGAGACAGGGTCAGGTTAACATTAACCCACATTGTGCACTTTAAAAGGGAATGATTGAAGACTATATGTAAGGTCTATTTTGTGAGAAAGGAGGCTTTAAAAACTAGGAGAAATACAAAGAATACATTAACAGAGAGTTCAGCAGAAGTCACATTGTCTGCTTGTAGCATGAGGGCATGTTTAGTGTGTGGTATGTTTCCTTCCCTGTGTGTTCAACTGTTGACATTAAAGTTTGGGTGATTCAGCCTACACCTGAAAAAAGTTAATGTTTTTAGAATGACGACAAGTCCTTCCTCTTTGGTAATGTACCTTAAATATGTTGCATTTCCCTTATACAGTAACTATTACATCAGCCTACTTCCTACAATTCTGTTTCGGTATTTCTATCCAACTGCACAGGGCAAATCTACGGCTTTCCTGTCAGAAAATTAAAAATGGTGCAGTTAACACTAAAATGTGATTATGCCATGGTAAAATGACTATTCAGTACACAATATAAAGCTCAATCGATCTACAATTACTTTACAGACTGTTAAAAATGGACCAAGGTCTTATTTTCAAAGACTTTACTGTTAGGGGGAGTAAAGAGTGAAGCTACTGAATCAATAGGAGATTGTCTTTGACGGAGGCACATTCCTGCAGTATAGGACAAAACATCCTCCTAGGTCAATGCCTTTCCTGCACTATTACACACCTGCCATCTGTTCCCCAGAGCCCTCAGACAGACTTAAATACTTAAATAATGCTGCAATTAGGGGAAAATGCCCCAAACTTTCTATTTGTGTCTTGCAGGAAAGTCATAACAGGTAAAAGTTGTACAGTATATGGCTGTATCATTATATGTTGTGGGGAGCCAGTTCCCTAATTTTTCTAGAAAACGTAAACCAAGGGTGATTCATTTTCAGAACCATTTTCTACTTAAAAACATTTTTTCTTTAAGCCACAGAAAAACAACTTACTAATTCAATCTTTTCAGGCATGTTGTCTGAAAGATACTCAGAAAATGCCTATTGACTTTAATAATTCTGGAAAATATCCAATCTTTTTATAGAATATATATTATTATTAGGTCTGATCATTTACAGTATTAACAGTTACGCTCAACAGATTCACAATGCGTCGGATCACTTTTTGTGGTACTATTTCAAGCTAGTGTAGACGTGAACATTTGGGACAGGATACAGAAAACAAACACGACTTGCCCACATATTCAAAAGCTGACCAAATCTCTCATCTAACAAGGTAGCCTACGCTTACAAAATTGCATTTTCTTGTAAGAGAAAACAAAGAAACAAACAACCTTTTTTTATCTGAAAAAGGTAAGAGCAAATCATGCTTCATTATACTTATGACTCAGATAAAGATCTGCCAAGTACATTTCATCTAATTCTTGCAAAAACCTACCCTGAAGCAAAGGCAAATATAAAAGCCATGACTATTTTGTGGTCAGAGGTCATCAAGTGGCAACTTTAGTTTGTACCAATAACCGATTATATGAGACTTTGTGGACTATGAGACATGAAGAAAGACCTGGGAATTTTGAATGGTTTTATAACATTATGAACTTGTGAAATAAATCAAAATGGTGAAAAAAAGAAATGGAAAAACATTCTCAGGAAAAGGGAAAATCAGTAGATTTCAGTGGATTTTAAATCTCCCATTTAAAGATGCAAGTGTGTTTGTTGTAGGCCGGGAAACATTTTTCAATGAATGGGATGGACACTGCTACTATCACAGTGTGTGCTGAATTTGGACAGCTGCATCCTGAGTGGTTGTTCAACTAAAGAAGAAAAAAAAACGTGGGTATAACAGAGGATATAGTGGAAAGTGTGTAGTTTTGTGCATCTGCTGTTGTGAAGTGAGTGTACACTGAAAGGAATCTCCACTTTACTGCTCTTCACAGTGAGTGGCGGCAGTGAGGGGGGAGTGGTTTAGACTCACAGTTAGCTAATCAGAGGGGCAATGGGCAGCTCAAACAAGTGGTTGGGGGCTTGATGAGAAGAGCACATGCAGTCTGGAACCGGTAACCTAAAGGGAATGACACATTACCTCTAATTCCTGATGCCCTTTTCTCCTCCTTCCACTGAGAGGTAATAAACAGAGTCTGCAGAACCTCAAGAGGATTGTTGAGGGAAGACATCCAGTCATTGAGAGAAGATTAAGGACCGGTCAACTTAAAAATCCAAGGACTTAAAATTGTACTTACTTTGTAAAAGGTAAATATTATATATAGCTATACTATGAAGATGCTGAATGTGGACTTACTAGTTTTAAGTTTCTGCCTTTGTCTGGGGACAGGACAAAGTGCTGTGGGTAAGAGACAATATCAGATCCAAAACGGGCCGTGCAGCTACACTTTTCTGCTGCCTGAGCAGGAAAACTGCCAAACCCAGAGCAGCAACTACAACTATCCAGTTCAAAAGGATGGACCTGTGGACAACGAGGAGTCGGCTCAGAGGCTGGAACAACTGGAGATCATCATGGAGAACAACACACAGTGGCTGCTTAAGGTAAAGTTGTGTCACACCCATGATATCACATCAATACATGAGACTGTGATATCATTGATTGCCTTGATTACAGTTATTTGAGAGTGATAGTTTCAGAGGTAAATAGGATAAAGTAGGGCTGGGCGATATGGAGAAAATCAAATATCACGATATTTTTGAGCAAATACCTCGATATCTATACCGCAACGATATTGTAGTTTTGACTATTGGTGCTTTCACAAAATATTTACACAATGAGATTTTTGACAAATAATCATCTGTAATGTGGATATAATGACTAAGTGGGCAAAGGCAAATAATAGAACAGTTACAACAGTCTGGTAAGTTCAGAAAATGACATCACTTTACTGTAATGCAGCCTTTAAAACCAGGAAAAGACAATACTTATGACGATATCTAGTCTCATATCACGATATCGATATAATATCGATATATTGCCCAGCTCTAGGATGAAGTATACTTAGGTATCTGAAGCAGCATGATGTGTAAAAGGACAACATGTGCTGAGGAGCTATATTTCCTCTGCACAGGTGTCACTGGAGACATTCATACTTCCTTACAATTTTCTGGAAAGGAAATCAAACACCTAGTATAGAGCATGAGAATCATTTGGATGAAATATAGACCACTAAAACGTTTGATGAATTATCTAATACTGTACTTCAGCTTGTGGAACATCGGCACATTTTAACATCCAGCATGAAAAGAAAGTTGTTTTTCAAGGATGCTGTTTTTGTTTTCAAGAGACGGGCAGATTATTGAGGCTCACACTAAACCACTAGCTCTTTAAGTGGCATACTAAAATGAGTGAGGCTTGACCAATACCACAAAATAAAAGAGTGATGAAACTGCTCCACTTAACAAAAGACATAATCAGTTTAGAAAAGGTTTAGAACAATTTTGTCTAAATGTGTAGTTATGTCAGAGCTATAACATATTAAAAAAACACAGCATTACCAGACATATTTTTGTTAAAAAACAACAACAATTGTCTTATGTGGAAACAAACTTAAAAAAATCTGTCTGTGAAACACTTTCTTTCAGGACATGATGGGTTTAATGACTCAACACAGTTGTCCACACGAGGGATGTGATTGAAAGAAGTGAACGACCTCCCTCTCTTCTCCCTCTTTAGAGTGTAATTACTGATCAGAACTATACAAGACAAGAACACCTCACAGCTTGATCACACAATTCCCGTCTCGTAACATAAAAAGAGCTCTAAACTGTTCCACAGGAGCGCTCAGAGGGCACAAAAGCTCAAGTGCTGCCTCAGAAATCAAAGCCTGCTCGCAGCACAAGTGAACATTTTAACACGGCTTACATATTTCTTACATACAAAGGAAGAGGGCTGGGACAATATACTTTTGTACCGATTCGATTCTTTCACGATACACTGATGCCGATTCAATGTGTATTGCGATTTTCATTTATTGCAATTCTACAAGTACTGTGATTCGATAGTATTGAGTATTGCGATTTTCTTTTCCTTCTTTAACAAAAACAAAAGTTGAATAATTCTAGACACAATATATCATTTGACATCTCTAAAAACTATTTGTTTTCTAAAAAAAGTCAGTCTGACATTTATTTAATTTGTAAAGAAGTACAGTACATAACATGTATTTTCTGCATTTTCTGCTTTCGCTCGGTTTTGCTGGAAATTGAAATAATGTCGCCGTCTGCGGTACCGTAAAACAGGAAACATTTAGGTGAACCATTGGTTTAAAAAAAAAAAAGAAAAAGAAAAAAGTATTCTAGGGAAAAGAATCAATTTTAAAATTTGTCTAAAAAAAATCCTGATACGTACGTGAATCCATTTTTTTCCCTACCCCTAAAAAGAAACACTGCTGATTAATGATATATCACCAAAGATTTAGCTGTATCAACATAGCCGTTTGTGTTTAAATGAAGGACTCCAGTGCCTTCTTCTGTTGTGCGACTTCACCAAATTAATTTGCACATTAGAAGATACAGTAAATATGGGAGAAATCTCAGCTCAGGTGTGATGGTTAAAGTTTCACAACACAAACGTTCTTTCCTAAAGTTAACTTGATAATTTGCCATAAAGATTTGTGTTAACTAAAGCACCCAAATACAATACATATTCTCACTATTAAATAGTATACCTTACCACAGCTCTGCAAAGTGGAAGAATTAGCCTAGACTTTGTAAACCTTTGTAAAATCAGTAGGCAAGTGTGCTATGGCAATTATTAGCTTAGCAACCCAGAACAAATGTGTAAAAAAATACTATTTAATTATTTAGCCTGATAAGCGGTTAAATGTGGTAGAGAGGTCAGTTGTCACAACTTATGTCATTACAGATAAAAGAAAACCACATTTCTCCTACAGCTAGACAGTAGTAAAACAAAATACTGGCTACCTTGGGTGCAGCCTTAATTCATTTAAATTCATATATGTAATTATACTGCTGATTAAAAGGTGCATAGGGTATAATGTACCTATTCCATGTTGTGATGGAATTATCCTAAATAGAATTAAACAGGTAAAGGAAATAGAAGGATTGATGGATGATATAGAACTTTACTTAATCATGGTAGTGCCTCTTTTACAGAAGTGGCTTGAGGGATGGAAGAGTGTAAATAACTTCAGAAAACAAGTAATCGCCACCTAAGTTAGAGGAATCAGTCACTTAAAAGCTTGAATAACTTCACACTGCTGTCACATAAACATTCAGGATGCCTACAAAAAGTAGCCATCTTATGATCCACAAAAATGCTTTTTCTGAGCTTTATTTCGAAAAGATTTTCCAAATCAGTAAACAGTAGACTTCCATCAGGTGTGATATATATATTTAAAATAGTCACTTAATTTCTCCTTCCTTCCTTTTTACACTGCACCAGCTAATGACAACTGAGGAAAAACAATTTGTTGAGGAACACAGTTACTCCTCACTGACGCCTTTGAGGCGCATGGAGTAAACAACTGATTAGATCAATGACTGTCAATGGGACATCCTGCCAAAATTTCAAATGACAGCCTTCCACCTACTACAGATCCCTTTGTGTATCCAAGAACATAAACAAACTTGACGTCATGAAAGGAAGACAAACAAAATCAGCACTAATTGCAAATGTTACTTGTATTTTCCATAAGAAAAATAATAAAAAAATTGTCTGTTTGGGGTTGCATTGCTGACTGATGAGAAAATAACCAAAGTGATTATGCAAACTTACTGCAGATGACAAAGATATTAAACTGACACTGGTTTCCAGTTGTACACACATGTCATACTGTCATGAAGGATGTAACTCCTCATTCAACACTTCCATCCTGTTTACGAGTCGTGTGACCTGATTGCCACTCAGGAACACCATGCAGGAAATAACTTAATGATTGGTCTCGGTCTAAATCTGGCAATACTGTAAGGTAAATGAGAACAAATCTCGTAAAGATGAAACACTGACCATTTCACATCCTGAGGCCATCTATGCTCATTGTATTATTCCTATGATTAAGAGGTTTGATATGGGAAAGGTTACATCAGAATGGTAAATGTGTTTACCATGTATAAGTCAAAGAATCTTGAAACAGATCAATTAATTACTTTCCTAAGAACATATTACAATCTATTACTTTCCACATTTTGACCTTCAGGACAAAACAATGATTTTTATGTTTTAATTTAAAGAAGATTTTAAATATTTGACACCATATAATAAAAACTATTTAAAATACCTTGTCATGGGACAGTTCTGTTCAACTTCATCCAGAGCTCTATTTAAATAATTGAACAATGGTGCTTGATCATAAATCTCTATTATAGCGCTATCAATATATTTCCAGTATAAAGTATAAGGTTCAGTATAAAACAAATGTAAAAAATAACCTTTTGTCATATTTGCTCACACCGTCACTATATACTTACAGTAGTACACGAGACAGATAATCTTAGAGAAAAGCATGTTCCTCTACCTCCTCCTAGTGCTCCTAATGGCATTTGCAAGATCAATCTAATCAATGACTCTTTAAAACTGTCTAAGCTTAATTGTCTTGCTTCTGTGCTGCAGCTGGAGAACTACATACAGGACAGCATGAAGCAGGACATGGTCCAAATCCAACAGACTGCTGTACACAACCACACAGCTACGATGATTGAAATTGGAACAAACCTGCTGAGTCAAACCGCAGAGCAAACAAGGAAACTGACCAATGTGGAGGCACAGGTGAGGCTGTACTGCCCGCTACTTTTACAGGCTATGCAACAGGACTGTCAAAACAGTTTACACACAGCATAATAAGCTTCTTAACAGAATAACATGCTAATGAAATTGTGGTAAAGTTGTTTTTTAATGACACGAATACATGTTTAACATTCCTTTGTTTCCATTCATAGATGCAAGCCTAAGTGTCCTCTGCGATACACTGCATTAAAAAATGTAAAAGAAAATACGCAGAGGGAAAAACAGGCATGACTGTGTCAGTTTATTATTGTGGCTACACGTCAATGACCTTATGTGAGCCAACTGTACAGCATTTCCTGTTATTAGCACACTCGTATTCCCAAGAAAGGGTCTATCAGTTTGTCACAATCAGACATCCGTCTGTTCAAAGGCATCAACAGCTCCATTGGATCCATGTAAACAACCTGCTTTTTGCTGAGTTCAGTTCCTCCGAACTGGGAAATTAGAGGCAAGGTCCCTAACCGCAGAGTTTAGTTCAATACGTTGGTCTGTGAAAATAGGTGGATTTTGAATTTTTCCCTTGTTCAGGTATGTCTGCTGTATTGGAATTTGGTTGTTCTTTCCTTCCATTTTGCAAATGGCTGTTTGTTGTTCACGGTAGAGGTGCAAACTGAGCTTGTGTTGAACTTGACCCACTAATGGAAGACAATTATTTTGAACAAATTATTTTGACAAATTGCCTGTTGACGAAAAAAACTTTTTAGGATTGTTTTATACATGTTTATTGCTCTTTTGCCATACCTTCTTCTATGTTACAAGCTTTTTTACTTTCTTTTTTCTAAATTGCTGCAAGTCATGTTATTTGCATACTGTATTGGAGAAATGTCAGATGCAACTGCATAATTTCACAGTAAAATATCAATAGTAGAACACAACCTGTATCTAGTTGTGAGTTAAACTTGGGACCATGTTGTGTTGTGTGGAGAAACAAATAGCATTATTGGAGGATCCCGAGACCTGCTTGAGGCTAATGTGAAGTACAAAGTGTTTATAGCACTCAGGAGCATTTAGAAATCTACTGATGGACGAATGGACCATTTTACAAGATATCTCTTGTATACAGCTTGACTGAACTGCTTCGCCTTGTTCTTTTGTTTTTAGGTAATTCATCATACAACTCGACTTGAGCGTCAACTTCTGGAAAACTCCTTGTCAACTAACAAGTTGGAAAAACAACTAATTGTCCAAACAAATGACATCAGCAAGCTGAATGACAAAAACAGGTGAGGACATCAAATCACAACATATCATAAAATCACAGGCCATACTAAACAATACAGTGTTGTGCTAATGTGCACCGCTGAACTTGTTACCCTCTTCCCAGCTTTCTGGAGAAAAAGGTGGAGGAGATCGAGGAGCAGAGGCAGGTGGAGCTGAAGATGCTTCGCGATGAAAAAGAGCAGCTTCAGTTTCTAATACTGAGGCAGACCTCCATAATCGGCGAGTTGGAGCAACAGCTGCTCAAAGTCTCCTCCAACAACACTGTACTGCAACTTCAGCAGCAGGAGCTACTGGACACCGTGAACAACCTCATTCACACCATCTCTGTCGGTTCAGCACGAGGTGAGTCCGCACTTCAGGTCATCACAACCTCTTTGATGCACTCTTAAGTTTTATATTCATATTTGTAAAACACATCCATACTTGGGAGCTGCCAGTACAACCACAGTCCGCTGTAGCCACTTGAAATCAATTTAACGCCTGCACAAACTAATCCAATCAAATGGCCCTGCAACAATTTTTTTTTTTTTTTTTTTTTGAGGCCATTGTGTGTCGTTGTGCAGTTGTCATGAATTGCACAAAAGATCATCACATAACTTGAATTATCACATGCCTCACTGTAAAAGCAGTAACACTGAAGAAATGAATGTGACCTTTTTTTTTCCTCGATGTGAACTTATCAAAGGAGGACGGTTAAATGCCATACAATTGTGTGTCAAAATAACAAGGCTGATTTCTTCTGCAGAGAGCAAAACTGTCATGATGCAGGACACTCCTACCACATTCATGGACTGTGCTGCTGTCTTTAAGGCAGGAAACACCCAAAGTGGAGTCCACACTCTCACATTACCTAACACTACAATAGAGGTTAAGGTACAGTAATCCTGTTTAACTGATTCAGACTTGGCATGCACTGACCCATCAACACTTACTCAATCTTGTAAATAAAACCTCTGGAATGCTCAGTAAACAGTATTGTGTTTGAGGGTGGGGAAGTTCAATTAAAAATGTTCTTAAACTTCCATTAATGATGTACATGCTTGAGCTAAAATGGTGATCTCCTTAGAAACTTTTCAGTTAAGACTTGGACTTCAATTCTGTGTACCTTCCGTGCAACTTAACACATTTTAAACAAACTCAAATAAGACAGCATTGTTAAATTATAAATGAGCAAAGAACTCCTTTTTCCTTGTGTTTGAAGGCTTTCTGTGACATGGAGACAGAAGGAGGTGGGTGGACAGTACTACAAAAACGCTTTGACGGCCATGTTGACTTTCACCGTACGTGGCAAGAGTACAAAAAGGTAAAAGCTATCAAGAAGTAATTCTTCCCTTTAAAAAAATATAACCTAGGCTACGGTTTTCATTCCCAATGCAATTCATTCCAATACAGTGAGCAAATTTGGTTTTGGCCATCAACTGAGAGTGATTTAAAGGCCTGGTGATTGTACTACAACACAGAGCAGTGCATCTGAAACTTAAAATCTAGGGGGTCTAGATGATTCCCAAAAATAGACCAGCATTGCCAATGCCAAACAGGAGATAAATGAGACAACGCCGTGCCAAAAAGAACCTCAAGTCCCTACTAAGCAATCTTTACCGAGGAAAGCATTCATGCCATTTCCTTTTTTCCTACCACAATGCAAGTTCAGTAAAAACTGGTATTTCTTATCAACATCTCATTGGGAATGTGAATATTTGTGTAACTGCTGAAAGTATCTTCAGTATTCTGATGAAATATTTTAGTTACAGGGAAAATAACGTTCAGTGTAGTAGCCAGGAAATGTACATGGTGGTCTTCTATTTGTTTGTTGTTGTTTTTTTATGGAAAAAGTAACCTACAAGCCCTTCCTGCAGGGGTTCAACAAGGTTTAATTGCATTTATTTTGTGTCTTTTCAGGGGTTTGGAGATCCTTCAGGTGAATTCTGGTTAGGAAATGAATTTGTCTCCACACTGACAATTCAACAGTCCTATAAACTAAGGATCCAGCTGAGCGACTGGGAAGGAAACTCTGAATTCTCACAATATGACCAGTTTTCTCTCGACAGTGAAGCACAAAATTACAGGTACGTTGTCACCTAGTGTACAAAGGCTCAGTCCTCTCTGCAGCGACTACAGGTTCAAATCCAACCTGCGGCCCTTTGCTGCAAGTCATTCCCCCGCTCTCTTCCTTTTCATGTCTAAGCTGTCCTATCAAATAAAGGCCTAAATGCCAAAAACAAATAATCTGAAAAAAACATGTGGGTCAGATGCTTGGTAGCAAATACTAAACATTTTGTTTAATTTCTGTTTTAAGTCAAAAATGTACAGTTCATTAGCTCAAGTTGTTAAGGATAAAGAAGCCCTTCAGGAAATAATGTGTCTCTCTTACAACAGTGCTTTTGAAGTCTGCTATCCTAAACAGATACCCAAAACGGATGCCAATTTTCAATCAAGGAGCAAAACTAAAGCACAGCCTCAAAACTCAAAGCCTTGCAATTATTATGAAGAAATTAAAAACTATGTTAGTGACAACCTACAGAGGCAATAGTCCTTCAAACAAGATGCATAAAAATAATCTTTATAGCACCATCAATAGAACTCACATGTAGTGTAATGGCAATCTATTTCATTCATAAATTTCTCCCCAAAGCTAAAAGCATAGGAGCCCTGGCTGTAATTATTTCATCATACAACATTTTTTACTAGCCTGGATCCATACTTCTGAATCGTCACCCACATCTGTTTTTTTTAAGCAATTCAAATAAATGTAAAAATGAAGTGAAACGATTCAGTCGGATTATCAGGCTAATTCACTACAGTCGGTTCACTGACAGGCAAGATGACACCACGTTAATGGACACGCTGACAGTGGTGAATTCACTCTGGTTATTAAGTCCTAGCATTAATGTGCAAGGATTAATTCTACAGTCTTGACTGATGTATTTTGACAGAGTATCACACATATCGCCAGAAACCTACTTTTGAAAAAACTAGCTCATGATAAATGCTGACCTCCTAGTTTTACTTAAAAGCAAAACACATTATAGAAAGTGGTTCTTTGCTGTATAAGACTATCTATTTCCTGATACTGACGTACTGGAATCAGCCCCAAAAAAAGTAATAAACTGGCCAGTGTTTGAAAAATAGGAAATACATAAAATGCCTTGGTTTTTGAACATTCAGTCTGCATTTCTTGGCAATAACACAACCTTCAGAAGTATTTTATTTTCCCAACCTAAGCTGATTTCAAGAGTGGAATGGATCCTTCCTTTGAATTTGACAAACAGAGTTTGAAATGCTCCAATTCAACACAGTTCTTTTTAGGTCTTAAGTCTACTTGACTATGTCTCCAGTTAGTTGACTCAGTATTCCCAAATAACTCTTACAAAGAAACTTCACATAATAGCACAACACAAATCCTTTGGGGAAAAAAACAAAAATAGCATGACAACATATGAAATTGCCAAGCTGCTTGTGAAAATCACAATAAGCAGAAACATCAACAAAAATGAACATTATTGTATAGTATTGAACAAAACTGTAATGCATCCTTATGCCAAAACTCCATTTTAGATCCAGTACTAGTGAAGAACTGTATAAGGGAGTTGGACGCTGCCTTTTGAGGAACAGCAATCACACCTCCTCCTTCATTTTTCCTTTTCCATTCTACAGGATACACCTCAAAGGCTTCAGTGGAACAGCAGGCAAAATAAGCAGCATCGGGCAGCCAGGAAGTGATTTCAGTACAAAGGATGCAGACAACGACAAATGTGTTTGCAAATGTTCACAACTGACAACAGGGGGTAAGAAACACATTTTTGTAAATAACTTGAGCTTTTGAATAATGGACCTCTTTCACAGCAGACATTTTGACTTGTCATAGTAGGAAAAGCATAGCTGAAATTGATAACCTTAACAATGGCTCAATTCCATCAAGTGTCCCAGTAAGCTATTTCAGTGAGTCAGCATGCACAATACCACGGCCTCTCCTAAGTGGAATGCAGCCATCATTAATGGTTTTGAATACACCTGTGCTTTTCCTACTATGACATGTCAACATGTCTGCCGTGAAAAAGGTCTATTGTGCTCGTCAGGAAAATACAATAATCACGTTGATTCGTGATGGCACTTGTTGTGGAACAAATTCCAATCCACCCAAATCTTGGAACCCCCCCCAAAAAATATTCAAGGGCATTTTAATGGCGCCTTTACTTTTGTGGCCAGGTCAAAGAGCACAATTAGCTCAGAGTTAATCACTGATCAACTCATTGGGGAATTCAGCGCCTACAATGGCTGACATTCATAGCCTGGGAACAGACCTTTTCCCTCTCTCCTCTTGTAGCTTAAAGGTCCTCCTCCATTCCCTTGAAAGTGACTCCACTGCCAGAAGTTAGTCTCCCTCTGTATTATGGTCTGCCAAGTGAGCATTAAAGCATGAAAACCCTAACCCTCTCCCTTTTTCCCATGAGGCCTCTCTCACAGGGGACTTCATATGCCCATTATCCACAATCATGACACTGTTAAAGAGTAAAGCAGGCTCTGCTTTGAATGAATTTACTAAATCTGTAAGAAACCATAAGTATGTTAAACCATATTACGAGCTCCAATCATTTATTTTTAACTGAAAGATTAGATTTTCAGGTTTGCTTGAACGCTGTTTACAGATATACATGCTATTCCTATGGACTACAAATGACAGCCCAGTTGTTATATTCAAATTAAAAGGGGTATGTGTCCACGATAACTAACAATCTCTATGATGACACCTCTACATAAGAGCAGTAGCAATTGTACTGTCATATCCAGTTAGATGCTGCCAAATGTGAAATGCCTGCCTTGACACCATGACACGTACTTCCACTTTTGAACAAGTAGCTTCTAGTTGCTTGTGTGATGACATAATGACATGACATAGATTGAGCTATAGCTAAAGTGCAACACAGCTGAAAAGTGCATTAATGCTTTTCATTACATAGAAGCTATACAACCGGTATTATTGCTTGAAAAATGTAATTTAATGCTCATTTTTTTTGTTTAAATCTCAACTTTGTCTATTGATTCTATATAGTAGATGTCACAGCTTGTTAACTGTTCAGGTTTTAGAGGAGTGTAGGCAGTCTCCAGATGGCACAGTTAAAGAAAGCCTGCATATACATACAATTTTAATGTTGTAGTTTCAGTTATAGTGAACTCAGATGGTTTAACTCTCATTAATAGGTTTCTAAATTAAAAGAACAATGCATTAGTAAAGTGTATAAATTGATTAAAAGTCACCACAAGAGAACATAAAGATGGTTTAGCTCTGAAAGGGGCTTTGTATCCAAAAGTATCCAAAGTATCCTATAGCTACGTACAATCATGTACAATCATCAATGACAAGTGTGATAGTATTTAGCCCACCAAACTAGCCCATTCTAAAAACAGGTTACCATATCATACTTACTATCAAAATACGGCAAAAGCCATCCCTGTTATACACAGAGTTGCATGCATTATCCTCTTTGACAACATTACATCTAAATGTAAGTTTGGTTTGATGTTCTAGGTTGGTGGTTTGATGCCTGTGGTCCGTCCAACTTGAATGGGATGTATTACCAACAAGGCCAAAATTCAAATCGCTTCAATGGAATCAAATGGTATTACTGGAAAGGCTCGGGCTACTCATTGAAGTCCACTACAATGATGATCAGACCAGCAGACTTCTCAGGTTCCCTTTGAACTGTCACGCTCAGATTAAACAAAGTGGGAGGGAAATTCTGTCTGACGAACAGCAACAAACAAAACCAAAAATAAGAATTCTCAAGGGAACCAAAGCACTTCATGAACATATTTTTACATACCTTTGGAAAGACATATTTTGTGCATGTTTATGTGTATAGTAATTTGAAATAGACTGACAAAATGACAAATATCTATACTGAAAATACTTATGAATGGTATGTATAGATAATTAGGTATAAAAATTACATTGAGTAATTACAGCTAGCTAACCATACAGAAGAGGCCAGAGTAAATTGTGACATTATTTAATCTGATGTCTTTAAAGATTTTAATGTTCAAGCACCCATTTAACTATGTTTTAAATAATAGCTGCCTATGTCATTGTAAAAACAAAAAAAGAAAGAGACAATGGTACAACACAGAAAAACTGGCTCAAAGTGATTATGTTTCTGTTGAATGCCTAAAATGTAAATGCAAATGTAAAAATGCCACAGAAAATGTTTCTCTTACGATGCTGTTTTTCTCCTGAGAATGTATGTGCATTTCTTGTTTAATTTATATGTAGATTTTAAGTTTGATATTTAACATTATTATATGAGGGAGATTTGTTAGTTTGACATCTTGAATCCTAGCTAGTTAATGATTTTATTGCACATAGGCTACACTAAGGGGAATTTTTTTAATATAATTCTGCAGCACCTTCCCACATGCTCATGCATGACGATCTTTTTGCAATCTTTTTTATTTATGCAATATTTCTTTTAAAGCTTTAACATCCAATTTATGAAAAGGTTGTGGAAGTGGGGAAGCTGAATTTCTCACCAGTATACACTGGCTTTAGATTTGTTGGAGTGTTTGACTGTAATACTCTACCAGCTGTTTAATAACTGAAGTTGAACATTAAACACAACCACAAGACACAGAGCTTAAAAGTAAGCTCTAAAGTCCTTCTCAACAACAATTCAGTTTGACACGAAAATGCCAGATCACCACAACCTTTTCAGCAACGTTTTATCACTTCAAGTACAAAATAAAAAAATTAAATGTTCAAAAGTTGCATTTTCTATTGTTGCTTTAAGGTCACTAATCACTGTTTAACTACACATTTCAAATCTAACCACCAAATCTTCAGAAGAGCGATATGGGGAAAGTTAATAGTGGGCAATATGGATCAAATCTTTTATCACAGTATATGTTAATTTTATAGTGTGATACTGATACATGTTGTGGCACAGTCAATTTGGGGTTGTTTATGGATAAAACAGCCACATGGGAATGTTTTGGTTTTGGCTAATTCAGCTAATTAAATATCTGACAAATCAAGGCACAGTACTTCATCAGATTAATATAAAGATCAGTCCAATAAAGCCATAAAGCATTCCTGATCATTGTTTGTAACAGATCCCTTAATGGTCTTATGCAAGGATATAAAGGGAAAGTTACAGTAGAACCTTCATTGTCACAAATGGTTAAGATAAAGTTAAAATGACAAAAAACAAAATCACACATTGGCCTCATGTGATATGCAAGCTCAGTCTTCGGAGGTCATGCATCGTTATTTGAACAGAGGCACATAATTTTTACGTTACATAAATAATACTAAAATCAGTGTCTATCAATAAACCTGACAACATCTGAAGGCAACATCACGCTCCACAGGGCACAGGGAATAAATAAAAGAGGGAAGCATGTGGTTGCCAAACGCTTGAATGTACCCGTAAGTGTAAAGGAATGACAAACAGCCATGGGGACATAAAAAATACTTTTTCACAACAAAAGCCATCATGCAATTTCAAGAGGAAATGTGATGAAATGTGTCTGCATCAAGACCCCACGTCTTCCCTCACAGTGGCAGGAGCGGACAGTGATGAGTTCAGGAAGAGGCAACATTCACAGTTCACACAGGATGCTTCGGGAAAAACAATCGGACTGAAAATGGATGACTGGCAATAAAAATTAGCAGGTTTCCGTCCAACTTCCTCGGCTTTGGTTTAACAAGCCTTTATTAGTTTTGTGCTTCAAAACGGGGCGTTGCAAAGATGACTTATATGTAGAAAATGATTTATATAAAGAAAAGAATTATAATTATGAAACTGAAGAAATGTAAACCAGTCTTTAAAAGTATATTAAAGCAAAATTACGTAACTTTTATTACCTTAAAATAAAAGCTTCTGTTTTCGCATGTAAAGCTTTGTTTATACTTGTGCAAGACACCGTGGCACTGGCCTCCGTAGATGGCATGTGAGCTACAAGCATGCACCGAGAAGTTCATGCTCAACACATTGTTTGTTGCAGTATTCTCTGAAACGCCAGGGGGCATACAAACAAAACTATCTTTGAATAAGCAAGAAGTAGTAGAGAGTGGAAGTAAAGGAAAGCAGTCTTTCGGGCAACAGTAGTAAACACATCCATGATAAACACTGACATACCACCAAACATTGCATTTGTGTACTCCAGTTATTAACGTTACTGTCGCTGATCTCCAAGTCAGAATTACGGTCTGCTTCTCGAAGTTATGAAAACTCTTTCCATGAGACAATTTTGTTTTTCTTTGACAAAGCGTTCTCATGTTTTTCCACACCCTCCAGCAAAAAGCATTTTTCTTTGCCCAGTGTATTGGCTCTCGCTTACCACATATTTAAGGCCATTTAACTGTTCCTGTGGTCTTTACATGAAGAATGATTCAGATGTTGTACAGGCGAACCTGCTCAGCCAGTCTTCCCAGTCAAACCACGTTATAATGGAACGGGAAGGAACGGGCCGATTGCTTGACCTATGTACTTCTACTTCAGAGGAAAACATTGTACTAATACATTTAGCTGACAGAGAAATGTTACTGGTTACATTGCAGATTCAGATTTTACTCACAAAATATCAATTAAAATTTGGAGTAATTACAGATATTTGCCTCATGGACTTATGGCGGTGCGCCATGTGCCCCCCCATCCGGCCCACGATCATCAAAAATATGCATTAATCAACCATCAGAATCGGACCGAATACAGAGACAGTGGTGTGTTGTTTAATTTAACACTTCAGCAGAGATATTAATTTCCAAACAGGCATAGTGGCTCGACGGTTATAAAGTAACATTAAAGTATTGATTTAATTAGCATAGGTATTTTGCCGGTGGTACTGTCATTAGTGTTAAAGACCTAGTCTGAGTGAGACAAAGGAAGACAGCTCTCTTTGCCCGGTCAGGCTCCGAAATGACGTTATTTTCTGCCTTCTGCTTAGAAGTGGTGAATTTATAGCTCACAGCAACTTAAAGTGCTCATATTATGCTCATTTTCAGGTTCATAATTGTATTTAGAGGTTATATCAGAATAGGTTTACATGGTTTAATTTTCAAAAAACACCATAGTTTTGAGCTCTCTGTTTTAGCTACAGAGTGAAGCATCTCACTTCTGTTCCATCTTTGTTGGGAGTCGCACATGCGCAGTAGCTAGGTAAGGACTACTAACCAGTCAGAAGGAGAATATGAGGGCGTGCCACTCTAGCAGCTAGGCGAGCATTACAACGTGTGTTACAAAGTGACGCACGTTCATCACGGAAGTAAAGGCTGGAGAACATGGCATCATGGCATCAACTTTGCGTAAACATACACAGCACTTTCCTAAAGCCAAATGGCGTGTTATCTATACGCATTTTGAGCTATCTACGTGTATGTCTACGCTGTATACAGCAGATGTAAACATACCCACCACGTGGCGTCACCACGTTGCGTGTTATCGCGAGAACATGACGTACTATCACGAGAACGTCACCCGCGTGTAAAAAAGAAAAAAAAAGGTTGAGTTTAGGAAAAGAACACAGGGAAAGGCTTTAGTAACACAAAAAAAGAGGTAAAAACATGCTTAGGAAAACAATAAACGGTTGGGTTTAGGAAAGAAACATTGGGGAAGGCTTAGAATACAATAACAACAACAAAAATGGCTGAAAATCACCACACGCGGGACGCGATCCCGGCTCTCCTGGGTGAAAGTCCTGTGTTTTACCCATCCACCCTCCTTCTGCGGACCTACGTCTCTTTATACTACTCGCTACGGTGAAAATTTACTCGTAATGTAGGTCAATGGCGGGCAAATTGCGTTGATAAACACGCTAAAAAGCGATTTTGCATCTTGATAACACGCCAAAATGGCATACGAATTGGCGTGTCATACATACGCCACTTCATGAGATCAGTCTGGGCTGGACTACAACAGAGCTGTTTGGAGCAGTTCGTGAACAGTGTTTTCTGTTGGAGATGGTAAGTGGCTCTGGGGTGGACTTTAGGCTTTTTCACTTTGTAAACCTATAACATGCACAAAAAAGATATATAACACAATAAAGGAAAGGGAAAAATTTAGTGTTTGGCATTTTTTTTCTCTCAACCTTTATTGTGTGGTCGTTTAGTTTTATTCACCTTAATATCCATATCCAACACTGTCCAAACTGTTCCAAAATCCAAACCCCAAGTTCATTGGGTACCCAGGAAGCCATGATGACGTAACTTTTTGGCTTGCACACCTCACACTGGGAACACCACGGCGACCATAAATCTACTTTAACTTTGCCAAATAGGATTAAATTACACTCTCAAGTTGTATGGGCACCAAACAGCAAGAAACATGAATATTACGCAATGTTGCCTTAATGTGCAGTTCTAACTTAAGCTTGGTACTTGTCCAGGACTAAACTGGCAGCTAGAAATAAAAATAAATCCATATATTTACAGGATTCTAGATTAATTTTGTTACATTTAGAATTGATTATATAGACAAAGGCATCAATATTAATGAGTGTAATGCATTGAAAAAGTCAGATATGGCCATTAAAACAAAAATCTGATTGTTTGCACTAATGGAAAACATAATGAGGTTTATAGTGAAATTGAATGCTGGTAGTAGTTGTGTCGTTAACACTTTTACTAGTACTACTACACTAGTAATGAACTCACCTGTGCTGCAGGAAATTGGTCTGAAAGTTCATACGGTTCCTCTGGAATCCACTGCCTTTGCTCCAGACACCAGAGGATCTACTCAGGAAAAATTAAAATAAAAGATAGAACACTTTGTCATCATCATTAAAATAATATAATTTAATGGCTTCGAAACATACAAACTACATACCCATTCAAAAGACAGGATCCAGCAGCCACGAGCTATGCCCAACAGAATATTGAGAGTCCGCCGCTGACCCCCAGACACCACATGAGTTGTGCTCTCACAAACTCGGTCAACAATTGAAAAACCACCCAATGCCGTCACCACCTGAGCCAATGTGTGCTGCTTCCTACAAGAGGCGAGTAGAGTAGAATACATCCAACACAAATTATTTAATTAAGACATATTTTTACCAGCTTTCTCGCCTGTGCATTGAAAGTGTTGGGAGCAATCTGCTGCTGGTGACATTTATCTTAAGACATTTTAAGACATTTATTACTTACTCAGTGGGCATGCTTGTCATGACCAATGTTCTCATAGCCTGAAACAAAGATAAACACAGAAAACTTAACCAAATCTTTCTTTACTTAAACGATCATGGACACTTCTATGAACCAATTCTGTGTAGACTTAATGTAATTTTAAGCAATTAGACAAAAGCTAGAAGTGAAATCAAATGAAACCATTACACAATATGTTATTGAAAATAAATGTTTGTGTGTGTTCAGTGCTTTCATGCATTTTATTTTTGTGGAGTAATTCTAAGCCTTATAGTGTGGTCAAGGAACCCCTTATTGTATTGTGTCACAATTTCCACATATTTGGCAAACAATTACATATAAGTGGAGCCACTATAGAGTACAGATTTGGTTTGATTTGTTTCCTGGCTTGTGTATGTAGAAGCAAAGATCACAGAAAAAGGGAGCGAAATCTGTGAACTTTATGTGGAACAAATCTACACTTTAAAGTAGCCAATAATAGACATTTTTGACGGCAGACATGTTGACATGTCATAGTAGGAAAAGCACATGTGTATTCAAAACCATTAATGATGGCTGCATTCCCTCTCACTGAAACAGCTTACTGGGACACTTGATGGAATTGAGCCATCGTTAAGGTTATCAATTTCAGCTGTGCTTTTCCTACTAATGTCTGCTGTGAAAATGGTCCATTTATAGAGTATATAAATAAAAAATGTTTCGAAACACTGGGAAATGTAGTCTAATGCTTGTATGTTTCTTTTGGGAGCGAGTTTATGAGCTGGTTTGTTGAATGATACAGCACTGAACAGTTTACAGGATCATTATTCAACAGCAAAACAGACTTTCAATAACCCTGCCAGATATATAGTTGCATAGAGACCAAAAAAATCAAACACCAAAGCCATTAAATGGAGAAAAACATTCAGAGCCACTGAAACGGAACAGTAAATTTGTAACCTGATGACTGTGTTCCATCCAGCCTCGTACTTTGGCCCCAAGATAGCAAGTCATCATCGACACAAACACCTGAACAGCAGTTACAAACAGGACCACCGGGCCCTTTCCTGGTACACTCTGATATCTGGTCCGCCAGCTGGAAGTCAGGGGTTAAGGCCTGCTGCACACAGTGGTGCCAAAACGGCCCACCAGTCCCTCCAACACCAGTCACACATCACATGATCCTTGATAAGCAAGTTTGGAAGTCACTGTGTTGGTTATCATCACCCCATGACTGCTACTCATCGGTTGTCCTGACAGACGTTTTCTTCAAAGGAAAATGTTTTGATATTCCAGTTTGTTAATGATCCACAACAGGGATATCTTCCTCTAATTAGGGCTGGGCGATATGGAGAAAACCAAATATCACGATATTTTTGACCAAATACCTCAATATCGATACCGCAACAATATTGTAGTGTTGATTATTGGTGCTTTCACAAAAGATTTACACAATGAGATTTTTGATACATAATCATCAGTAATGTGGATATAACGTCTAAGTCGGGTAAAGGGAAATAATAGAACAGTTACAACAATCTGGTCAGTTCAGAAAATGACATCACTTTACTGTAACGCAGCCTTTAAAGCCAAGAAAAGACAACACTTAAGCCATATTCAAAATCTAAGACGATATCTAGTCTCATATCGCAATATCGATATAATATCGATATATTGCCCAGCTCTACCTCAAATACTACAGCACTGCCAAAAGGCGACAAGAAAATCTGTTCATTTTGAGGTCTTTCAAACTTAGTCAAACAACTAAAAACATGAGCAGCTATTCTAAATGTTCCTCAAAGGGGAATTTGGCTTATCTTATACAGTGGACATGTTCTGGCAGAGGCACAAAAAAAGGCATTGAAGAATGAGTTGGACATAATGAGCCTCTGACAAAGAGCTGGGGTGAACTGCAGCATGGCCTCTGAAGACAAGCGCTCCCAGCACAAATTAAAGAAATTCTTCACTGTATGAGTAGGTCTCCTTGATGACTGCTACAGTACTCCACTTGACAACTGTAGAGCACCTAACATAAACATTGACTGAAAATACCATGGGCACATATAGTAGCTCATGTCAGTTAACATTGGCGAACGGTCTAAGCTACTTTTTCTGACTGGCAATTATTGAAAGAATCTTACGCTTAAAAGGATTTATAAAAATTTCAAGTACATTTTTTTGAATATAACAATCTCAACGGCAACTGCACAACCGCACTGTATTCACCCAAAGTCAAGCAACATGAAATGTATCATTACCATCTGCACTTGCCATGATTGGTAAACTATGCAGGTGTGACCTTCAAGAATGTATCATGGATGAATGGGTTCACCAATACTGCCTCACATTTGAACATGAATCTATTATCAGGGTCTTTGCAGAACTAAGAGAACAACTACAACCATCTCTGTAATCAGGCTACAATAAAGTCAACCCATAACAGATCCCTGGAGGAGATGACGTCATCGTGTTTGGCTTTTTTCAGCTTGTTGAGGTTACCAGCGTAACGAAAACAGAGCCCAGGTGCATTTCACAAGCAAGGAAGTTGTACACTGCCATCACAGAGGCAAAACACAGGAAACCCTCAGGACCAGACAGAACCTTTTGACTAGATGCGTCAAACACCTACAGCTATGGAAGTTTAAGACCTTATGGAGGAAATCCTAATGCTGATGATAAAAAGGACTGGCACACACTCTACTGATGTTTCATTTACTTCCTGAACTTCCTATAATACAGAAAATCATAAATGTCAGGACATATTCTGCAACTACAATAGATTTGGAAGATAAATAAAGTAAATAAAGTATGACAAACACAGAGAACTGTGTCTAAGTCAACTACATGCAATTTAGCTGGTATGAAAGCACAACGCTGGACAAATGTATATACATTAGCAAACGGGAGATTTGTAATTAAAACCATGTAATGTGCAATCCCATGTCACAGCAGTATCCTTAAGGAAGCAGTAAGCTTCCCATTGGTGAATTAATACTCAGAACAACACAATTGGAAAAATGTACCATTAACATAAATTTTTTCTATGGAAAACTTTGATTCAATGCAAAAAGTCTTCAAATTCAATCATCATAATTTACACTAAACATTAAAAACAATCATGTCTTTTTACCTTTGTTTTGTTAACCATGTTCTGAAGACTCAAGCTGACTTGCTTATTGTGATTTTCTTCTTCGCCTTCAGAGGGGATCTCTGTTAAAACAGCTGCAGCTGTATGTGCATTTCCCCTACCTACATTTGAAAACAAGAAAAACAATTGAAAACTGTGGGCGGGGGGGGGTGTCACTCAAGCTATCACACAGGAGGCGTGTGTGTGTTTGTTTATCTCTAAATTTACACCTGGCTACAAGCAGTAACATTAAATTGCAACATTTTGAAACTAATTACTACCACACCACAACTACAAAAAAGTAACAGACTATTCACTCCATTTTATTAGAAATTAAATACATTCAAATTAATCATTATTTTAAAAGGACTCAAATATTCGCAGGTCTTATATATTGTTCAAGATAAACACATTTTCAATAAAATGTTAAATAAACTCAGCTTCAAATATATGAGAGAATATTATCAGTGAACATAATAATTCTATACTACATCAGCAGCTCAAAAGTACAATACGTACAATCTGCCATTGACAAGCCATCAAAACAGCCACATCACCACCAACATGTTGAGAACAGCTCCTTTGCTCAAATTGGCAGGTCTTTTAGTACATGAACTAATATTAAAATCAAAGTTTTTTAATGTTTGTGCAAGTTGCGAAGTACACACACTGGACATGTTGCCAGTCTATCACATACTGACAAACACATTCACATCGTCGGGCAAATAAAGCTTCCAATTCACCTAACTTGCACTTGTACAACTTGTCTTTGGATTGTGGGAGAAAACCAGAAGAAATGCAGAGGCATAGGAGAGTCTCTCTCTCTCTCTCAAACTTATGTTCGAAATTATAAATTAGGTCTTCAAAAGACAAACTGATTCAGACTATTACGACTATTCATATGAAGGCCTTATATATGTAACCTCACCTTCATGAGT
This sequence comes from Perca fluviatilis, assembly GCF_010015445.1. Lineage (NCBI taxonomy): Eukaryota > Metazoa > Chordata > Actinopteri > Perciformes > Percidae > Perca > Perca fluviatilis. The sequence continues at coordinate 19,173,573 of NC_053130.1, read as the reverse complement.
GAAAGAATAATTATGTTGTAAACATTTTAAAACCACAGACATGACCCAGGGATTACAGAAAAATGTACAAACCTCCACCATTGTAAAAGTTCACCGTAATATTTTTGGTTTTTTTAGTTCATAATGATGACAATAAAAAGGAAAATAGTTTCATGTTCTAGCCTTACTACTCACTTTCCAAGGTATGACAAGGGACATTGACAGAGTTTTTCTGCAGCACCGATATTGTGTTAGTGAACATTGTCGGTTGTACTGATGCCGATGTTCTTCTCTGCTTCGCTGTACCACTTGTAGTTGTTCTGGTGCTTGTAAATGGCAAGGTGCTTTGTCTTTGCCTTTTTACCACGAGTGTTACATCGCCACTTGGACTCTCCAATGCAGGCAGAGATTCTTTAACATCCTGTTGTGGATGACTTTGAGGCTCACTGCTTGCATCAGACTGCTGACTTGTTCCCAGTTTCCTCTTCTTTTTACTGTTAGTTTCAGATACAATGATTTCACTCCTCCTTTGTTTTCTCTTCTTTGGGACAGAGTCTAACTCAAAAGGAATCTGAATGTCTCTCTTCATGGGTCGATTAGACAAAGGTAATGTCTGGTGATGGTTAGCTGGGGAGAAAAAGTCCTCAAACACATCATCTCCATCAGTGGATCCTGAGGCAACACTTTTAGTGTCACCAGATCGAGTGAAAGATCGTACCAAGGCAGAAATGGATGCTCTGGCTCGTTTTGGTATTTTCTGCAGTGGGGCCGCGGTTTCTTTTGACAGTTCAACTGCAGCATTGGCTTGTGACGAGAGGCAACCAGATGCAGCTTCTGAACAAAACTGGGTCTTAGTCTCTATAAACGATTTAACTGCTTTCATTTTTCGCATTCCCTTTTCAGATTTGTTAGGTGATGGACTAGATGATTTTATTTGTGATCGCCTTTTTTCTTTATGAAAGTTTTTGCTGTTGTCAGATCTCCTATCCTTGCAAGGTCTTTCTAATAAACCTACAGATTTGTGTTTCTCTGCTGGCTTTTTTCTGACTGAGGTCCCTATTGAATCTTTTTGTCTATTCCCTTCATCGTGCTCTTTGTTGTTTAAGTCAGGAAATTTCACAGAGCTTGAAATCCTTTTTGGAACATCATGGCAGGGTGAGAGCCATGGCTTTTTGGAGCCTTTCCTGTGGCGTTTGTCAAGATGGTCATGGTCAGTAGCATCAACTTGTGTTCTCCCTTCTTCCTTATCAGGTGAGTAAGCAGGTGCAGCAACAGAAGCACTGGATTCATCATCCGACTGGTCATCTATATTAAGGAAAAATAATAATAATTAAGGGTTTTGTGCATCATTTAGCCATATTGTGTTTATTGTATTTATTTGTTTGCTAGTGTGTTTAGCTGGATATGCCATTTTAAATTGTTCTTAACTTTTTGTGTAGCACCAAATTTAACAAGAGGCTGGTGAGCAGCTGCTCGTATAGCAAGTTAAAGAGACCACAGGCAAGGCTGCTTGGTGCTGTCATACTATTGTTTTAAAGCGGTTTTAATGTAATTTCTTTCATTTTATGAAACTGAGCAAAAATATATGTAGGATGGTGATGATATACTCCACAAGAGCAGGGATTCAACTTCAAGAAGCACTTGTTAAGGTACTAAGTCCAAGTACAAGTGCTATCTTGGTTTTTAACACATGGGTTCATCTGGCTTCATCTCGTTGTTTAACCTACCAGCCTACTCTGGAAATATGCTTGTAATGTAGATTCTAAATATTCAGACATATGCAAGGTTGTCCCTACCATTATAAGGCTTAGGCACAGAAACCAAGCCATTTTAGGCACCACCTAAGCCAAATTAATGTAACTAAATGAATTTTCTCAGATCTAATGATTGTAGTTGGTTCCCAGTGGACTTCTTTAGCAAATTTTGTCTGTAAGCTTTTTGAATGTTATCTCATCTAGCTTTTCCAATGTTTTAGACACGGTTTGGTAATAATAATGGTCAAATATGTGCACCTAAGTCTTCCACAAACCTAGGGAAAACACTGTATTATGTAGCCACTTTAAACACACAATCAACTATGGTATCAGGAAGTCCCCAACACTTAATTTCCCTGGAAATGTAGTAAGTGATCTTGGGGGTTGGGAAAGCTAAAAACTACAATACAATTTTCCATAGATCAGTAACACCACATTTTCTTACACATTAATTTGAAGACGGGTGGTGTGCTCCCAAGAGAAGGCTTCAGCCCAGTGGGTGAGCAGGATTCAACCATTTGAGAAGCTGAAAGACAGTGGTATAAATGTGAATTTCTGTTATTTTAAAAGTGCTGAAATATTTTTAAGACCTTGTCAGGTCATCAGCCTGCACAACTGCTGCTGCACAAACCTGTAAGTGAGAGGTTTTCCCGTTTCTCTTTCATGTCTTTCAAACGCTGTGCCATATAATCTGATCTTTTTAACGCGGGGCTATAGACGATTCCATTCTCTTCATCAATAAAGACGGGCGACACATCTGTAACTGTGGGTAAAAAACAAACAAAGGATGTAGTTTGTCATTTCACATATGTTTTTTAAAAGTTTCTAAAAGGTGCAATAATCTCTTACCCAGGGGTTGTTTTGGAGCTAGGTCTTTCATCAACTTGTCCAACTTTTTCCTCATGCGTCTGTCGTTTTCAGGTGTCCTCTCTGGAGAATCTTTTGGCTGCATGCAACGATGCTTAACGTGAATCAAACAAAAGAAAAGTTTTGAATAGGTAGTAAATATTTACACGTTTGAATACTTTTAAGGTCAAAATCACTTAAAGTGCTCATATTATGCTCATTTTCAGGTTTATGTGGTTTAATTTTCAGAAAACACCATATATTTGTTGTACTGCACATTGCTGCAGCTCCTCTTTTCACCCTGTGTGTTGAGCTCTCAGTTTTAGCTACAGAGTGAGACATCTCACTTCTGTTCCATCTTTGTTGGGAGTCACACATGCGCAGTAAGTACTGCTAGCTAGTCAGAAGCAGAGTATGAGGGCGTGCCATGCTAGTAGCTAGGCGAGCATTATAACGTGTGTTACAAAGTGATGCACGTTCGTCACAGAAGTAAAGGCTGGACTACAACGGAGCTGTTTGGAGCAGTTTGTGAACAGTGTTTTCTGTTGGAGATGGTAAGTCCCTTTGGGGTGGACTTTGGGCTTTTTCACTTTGTAAACCTATAACGTGCACAAAAAAGATATATAACACAATAAAGGAAAGGGAAAAAGCCAAAAAGCATAATATGAGCACTTTAAAATAAAAGGCCATGTTCTCACTTTGCTTCAAAAAGCTGAGCAATGGACAAATTGCTTTATCACTCAGTCTATGCAACACTATGACAATCAGATCAGAGCAGTGAAACATAAACTATAAGATTTATTTTAACATAAGAGGGTCCCAATAGGTTATGATTAGTTGAAAGAAGCCATTATAACAGGTTATAGTCACAAGCTGTTTGTCTACATACTGGTTCCAGTAAATTCACACTAGCTTCTTTTAGGGCAAACTATCAATGAAAATGGGAGTGGTAGCGTAATTAATCTAAACACTACATTTCGTCGAGGTTCTAGTTCTAGGACTTGTGTGGATTTTTCTCTATGGGTTAGTATGACAGTGAAGTGTAAAAAGAGATGGAATCAAATAAAGGTATTGCATTACATATTGTATCGTGTATGAAGAAAAGACCTCGGTCAGTAACCCAAAATCAGCACAATGTATGGCTTGACTAACAGTGGTCCAACACTGATTTACAATGACAGCTTAAACTGTGACACCAACATTAACATCTTATGTAAATCTGTCCCCACTCACTTTCTTGTTCTTCAACAAAGGATTGCTTTCATCATTAAAGGCTGGATACAAGTCTTCATCCACACACACCCCGTCATCGTAACATCTGGACATCATTTCACCAAGAATAAACCACATAAAGAGATTCAAGAAATGATTTAAAAAAACATCTTGTAACACTTCGTAACTATACAATCAAAACCTATCATAGAATTATTAAAGTTACAAAGTACACAACTTTCAGTGTTATTCTTACCTGCCTACCCAGAGAACAGAGACGAGCCTCACACCACTTTTCTTGGCATTCCTCCATGTAGCCGGGTGACCATTGTTAAAGACTACATGTGTGACTTGTTTACTGAAAGTTTTTGATACCTGTAAAAGAAAATGCATTTAGGTTTAGCAAAGTATACGTATCTATGGTCAGTACAATATAGTGCAAATGTGTCTATGTGTGCTGCGGTCTCACCTGGGCTCCCATTTCCTGCAGCTGCTGAACGAATGGTTTCGAATAGTTTGCCGTTTTGTCTGATGACCACACATCAACATAGGCAACAACATCTGCAGACACATTGAACACAGTCATCAGCGTACACCATAAGCCCTAAAATTCTGCTTAGATTAACTGCAGTAAAACTAGGATGATGTACAATACCTTGAAGAGCTGAACACTTGTTGCTTGTGGTCATTACTAGTCTCTTTAGATTCACCTACACAAAGAAAAACAAGCAACTCATCGCATTTGTGACGCTGTAATTTAACTTCAGAAGGGTGAATATAAAATGTGACAATCTACCAGTCACGACATGGAGGCTTCTGATCTAAAGCTGTGCTGCTTTCAACTTGTAATGCCACTGTACTGGAAATTGAAAGTCTAGTCTGTATGAACACCTGCCTCTACCTGCATTATTAAAACACATTACTTCTTTCCACAATCTATAAGTGTGATGTGTTATAACTTATATATCCATGCAATGTAAATCTGCATCTTCCTAAACTTTTGATAAATAGACATCTTGTCACTTATCTAAAATTTCCCAAATATTTTTCTTACAATATTTTTCCAAAGATGAAGCTGAAAATGAAGAAGCAGTTATTTTACAAATGTCCTATTGCACCAAAAGTTAAGGATATCCACTTTAAAATTCTTTATGGAATATCCTTTCTGGGGAATTTTCAAAACGTCGTTTTGGTATAGATAACAATTTCTCATTTTGGGATGAACATATTGAAACAACTTAACATTTATTTTATAAACGTAAATGTGCTTATAACTTAACGTTAATAGACTAACTTAAACGTGCAGAAAAGCCCTAACAGGTCATTGTTTTGTTTTTATGTCAATGCATGATGCTTGTCTGAACTTTTTAATTTTGTACTATGCGACTTTTGCTTGAAAAGAACTTGCAAACTTCAATTTAGTTTGTTAAAAAGTACTTCTGTATTGTGGTCTATTGTAAATTAAATGACTGAAACGTGAAGAGTTAACATTAGCTAGCTAAACCACCTAATGTTAGCTAAGATTAACGTTAGTTAGCTACGTAACAAGTAAACGTGAATCGATGACTGTAAAGGTTAACTACATAACATTGGTTAATGTGTACGTTAACGTACTAAAGAGTTAGTATTAGCAGTACAACACCGTGAATACAGATATCAACCACTGTTTTAATAATTGCCGTGCACTTACTTTATGTGGCTATGAGATTTAAATTGCGCAGTTCCCTAACTGCAGTTGTTTAATTCGCGCGTGCAGTTTGTGATGCAATGCATTCTGGGACAAGGGCCATCATTGGGTGATGGGTAACAAACGTCACTTCCGACCTAGAAGCGATGGCAAAGGGACCACGATGCGGAAGTGAAGCGTTTTTGTACAAAAGCCCCACCTAAAGTTGGTGTTGCAGTCCGCCAAAAAAACACAAAGAAGAAGCGCAGCTCTCCTTTCTTCCCGCTCTCAGTCGACCGGCTCATCATCAGCTATTTTACTCCTGTTAGTGAAAGCTACACTAAAGATGTCTGACGAGGGTAAATTGTTCGTCGGAGGACTGAGTTTTGATACCAACGAGGAGTCTCTGGCCGCGGCCTTCGGCAAATTTGGAACCATCGAAAAAGTAGATGTGATCAAAGACAGAGAGTCAGGCAATTCTCGCGGTTTCGGCTTTGTGAAATACGAGAATTCAGAAGATGCTAAAGATGCAATGGAAGCCATGAACGGCAAGACTCTGGATGGTCGTGCTATTCGGGTGGATGAAGCAGGAAAGGGTGGTGGACGCTCCGGAGGAGGTTTCGGATCGGCCCCGAGAGGACAACGAGGTGGATACGGCGGGCGTGGGAGAGGAGGTGGAGGATACTACGGAGACAGAAGTTACGGTGACAGGAGCGACCGAGGCTACAGTAATGAGGGGAGATATGGTGGCGGCGGCGGCGGCGGAGGCGGCGGCTACAGGAGTGGCGGATCCAGAGACAATAGGGGTCAGGGTGGATATGGATACCGTGATCAACACGACTACGCGGAGTAAAAATCTCCCTGATTCACGATCATTCCTTGACTGGCCGTATTTCAAAGATGCGCTCCTCAAGAAAAATGTCCACGTGTTATTGCTGACCTTAGTTTTTGTAGTTCTATTGTATTAACGTTAGCTAAGCTCAAGCATCTTAAAAATGTACCCTTGATTATTTTTTTATTTTAATTTTTTTGGTCATTCCTCAATAAACAATGTTACTAATTACAGTTCAAGACTCATTATATTGCTTGATTTGGCATTTTGATTCATCAAAGGCCGTTTGTTAACTGCATCTGTTTAATCTGATTACTGTGGCGTCTCCAACAACGGCCGTAGACATTTGTTCAGCACGTGTTGATCCTCCATTCTGATTTGGATTCCTTGTCACAATGGAGGATCACCACGTGCTGCACGGTCAACCACGTGGTATATGTGCTTTATATTATATAAAAATCTAATGAATGCTGTAATAGTAACAACAATATCAAGTTGAACCCCAAACCAGGACAATAACGTCTGCTGGAGCTTGCTTTAGTGTTGAGGGAAGCAGTCGAGATGCTCCTACTCTCAGCTCATGCCCATGGGATTAACTTTGGTTTAAATATGCGACATTGCTGTTAAACATGAAAAATAGGCTACAACCAATCTTTTCTCTTATTAGTCTTTGATCAAGATGAGTCAAAAGCAGGAAAATGTTCAAATGGAGGGCCACACATCATAAAACTACATTAGGGCTATACAGGATTTTTCCCCCCCCCCAGTTAATTTTAACTGTAAATTAAGTTATTTTTACGTAGTAATCTCAGACTGAGAGGGGAAATAAAAATCATTCCTCTGTGTCTGACCTACCTCTAAACTGAGTGAGGAATTACTCAAACTTTTGGGGAATTTTATGCTTAATTACTTTTACTATTAAAAACTTAGTCTAGCTAAGTGTGTATTTCCCATAAATAGGGAATTCCTTTCAGACTGGTGAGCTTACACATCCAGTGGCCTGCTGTTCATGAAGTTGCAAATTGCAGCATGCTTCAGTGTGTGCAAGGTATCTTCTGTGATCTCAGCATCTGCATTGAATGTGCTGGAAATGGACTCATCTTGTTTAAGTGATCAAAAATGTAACTTTGTTTCCCCAAAGTAATATCTCTACCGGGAACAGTTTTGAATTTTATGTTCTTTGTTATCAACTTTTTTCTTTGTCAGTTTGGCTTCAGGAAGCCTATTAAACACATTGTGAAAAAAAGGGAGCACAATGCTAGAATGTAGTCACCTGAGAAGTCTAATTTAAACCTTGACAGTGAAAGAAAACCTTTAGAAGAACTATTATTGCTGTTCTTTCTATATCTCTTGACAACCACATTACTATGTAAAAATGACTTAATTTACTGTCAAAAGTGGTGGAAAGGATTTCTATTATAGGCCTAATGTGTAGTTGTATGATGAGTGGACCTAAGTTTGGATTTTGTCCAAACCCAAGTTTTCCTGCAGCTTGGAGTGACTTATCTAGGTCAATCAAAGGCTAATAGGACATAAAATGGTGTGTGTGTGTATAGCCTATTGTGTGGTAGGGGTCTCTCAACTGCTTCCCTCACCAACACTGAGCAAGCTCCAACAGACATAACTGTCCTGGATTGAAGTTGAACTTGTTGAAAACCTACCATGCTAACAATTTCAGGTGACCTTTTCAAATTCGTTAGTGTCCAGATGCAATTCATGCTTTAACAAATACAAGTTATTATTTTTTCTTACTTCTAAAGACATCTCATTGTCTTTGCAGACAGGCTGTCTCAGATTAGTCAAACAATTTACAATTTGCATTTGACAGTCTTTACAGGTTGGATAGCTATATTATTTTGGGAGACAAACTATCCAATCTTTGAAAGCATTAATTCTAATTTGCCTTGTGCTTTTTTTTTGCCATGCAGAAAAAAGAACAATTTGTAAATATAAATATTGTTTGATACAGACAAAATAAGGCATTGAGGTGGACAAAATCTTGTTTTTTTGCTAATATGGTAGTCCCACTAATTTGATTATTAAACCAGGAACATATAGGCCTACATGACTACATTGTCCTACAGTCTCTTACATACATGCACAGTCGTAATTGAACATTTGGATTAGGTAGATAGACAATGGTGTGTAATCTATATGTAAACAGGTCTGAAGTGTCAGGGAAGATTTGAGACTCCTTCCCTGTGCCAAAATGGTACACAATTTAATATCCGTTAAAAGCCAAGAGTAAACACATTTATCGTTATTTCAATATTTATTTAACTCATCTAAAGCAAATGTATAATTTTTAATTTAAATGTTATAAACTTACATTTTATCTCAAAGTCACATTTATCACAAAAAATGACATAAATACAAAATAAGTAATAAAATGTCAGAAATAAAACAGCAGCACTACAAAAACCAACATATAGGAAAGTCTCTTAACAGTTTGTTGGTCTACCACCAGCCTCGAGAACAGCTTCAAACAACACCATTATTCCTAAAGATATTCCCTCATTTGGGGTTTTGATGGTCGTAGGTTGGTCAGTAGCTCGCTAAAGTCACAGTTTAATTGACGTCCAACAGGTCACACGTTCGATCAGTTCCTGTTAGTATAAAATGGTTAAAATAAAAAAGCATACTGTAATGAATAATATTGTATACAATTAGTAGGAAGCGTTTAATAGGGACACAGCAACAGATTAGTTTGAAATGAGACATTCCTTTTTTTGTAAATCAACACACTCCTTACTGCTGCTGCTGAATAAGATAAACCAACATTGTACTGCACACTTTAACTTCAAACCACTGACAAAAATGTTGCACTTTATACCACTGTCAAAATCGCCATTAAAAAGGTAGAACAAACAGCAGAAGTTAGTCCTACAACTGTACAGTGTATGGGACTATACCCTAATACAGCAGTATCCTCCAGGGTTGTCATATCAAAGTCAAACAGAGTTGCTCCTGCAGTTGAGAGGCACAGAGGTGTGAGACACCTCCATGTGCACAGTGGACATGGGGAAACGCTCACACTCTTCCTCTAGCAGGCTGCAGCGGCAGTGCAGGAGCACGTCTCTCACCTCCTGATGAAAGTTGGAGTTGAGGAAGCCGTAGATGATGGGGTTGATGCAGGTGGAGGACATGGCCAGCAGGTGGCAGAGGGAGAACAGCAGGTTTAGGTGGCAGATGGGCAGAGCCTCCTGGTTCCAGTCTGACACTGCGTTGAAGATGGTGAGCGGCAGCCAGCAAAGAGCAAAGGCTGTTATGAGGGCGACCAGCATGATGTTGATTCGGCGAATGTGGGTCATGCGCTGGCTCTCTGGGGTCCTGGCGCGGTCCAGCATGTCTTCGCGGTGGCGAAGGCGCACAAAAACTCTAACATAACAGAGCAGGACCAGCAATAGTGGACCACAGTACTGGAACAGCAGGAGCCATGTGGTGTAAGCGAGCCTGTATTGCTGGGATGGCCAGTGCTCCAGACAGACCTCTATATGTGGAGAGGTGGGGACATAAGAAAAGACGTTGCGGTATGAATTTGGAAGCGCAGATGAGTTTTTGTATGTGTAGGAAATAGGTTGAGGTGGAGATGCATTGGGATTAGCCTGAGCAGAGGCTTGGTGATGAAGTGGAGACTGGTGCAGGTTCAAATTGGTATATGGCTCACTTGTGAGTAGCTGAAAGGCCAAGAATGGTGAGGAGGTGAAGCAGGCCAGAATCCAAATGAGAACGACCACCACGTAGGCCTGAGGAATGGTTGGTTTCCACCCAGAGGGGTTAATAATGAGCTGATGTCTTTCCAGAGCGATGAACACCAGAGACAGTGCAGACACGGTCACAGACGCACACTGGATGAATGGCACCAGTCGGCATAACAGCGCCCCAAACACCCAATGGTCCATTAGTGTGTATATGACAGTGAAGGGGAGGCAGAAGATGCACACTACGATGTCAGAGAATGACAGGTTGCAGATGAAAATGCCAGTGACATTGACTTTTTCTCTGCGACGGGCGATGATGCAGATGAGGCCGATGTTCCCCACCAGCCCCAGCACCATTGTCACACTGTACCACACAACTAGACACGCTGTGAGGACAGGAGACATAGGGCACTGCTCATCATGCCCGAGAACAGCGAGGTCTGAGAGGAGTTGGGTCTTATTCCCCAACCACTCCTGCACAGACTCATGAGTGGTTCTTCCCTCCCAAGGTAAGGAATGTGTAGAGGTGGAACTGTTGAAGGGCAGAGGCAGAGCTGTCGTTGACGGAGAAGACTGGCTCTCGTTGCTACTCGAGGACATCTCACCAGGACCTCTATGTCATCAGTCCCCAGGATCAAACATGCATCTGAGACAGAGAGAAAGCACAGAGGTAGACAGAAAAAAAACAGTAATCACTTGCAAAGTAGTTACTTTTACAGTCAAAGGTTCTGTTCATGTGGAATTGATACTGTTGTTCTGAGAGAAGCAGAGAGTGAAGGAAAGGCAAGATCCTTTTTTTTCCTATCAAACATCCTATCCTATTCCATCCTGTGGCTGAGGAGAAATAAAGCGTAGGAAAGATGTGTGACTTCACTGTGAGATTGTGTTTAAGCATTGTCATTAAAACATGCCCTTATGTTCTATCTTTAGCCATGCTAGTGGCATGTCTGTTCGGATGACAATGTCAGTTTGACTCAACAGCTGTTTAATGGATAGCCATGAAATTTTATTTTATTAGTTATTCATGGTTCCCAGAGGATGAATTGTTATGACTTTGGTGAGCCTTTGACTTCTGTGGCTTTAGTGCTATCATGAGGTCAACATTTTAATTAAATGTCCAATACTTTGGTTCATAACCAAATAAGGTAAAACTAATGACTTTCTCATCAGCCCTCACCTGTACTTTGTGTTTAAGGCTAAACCTGCTAAACACAGTACAGCCTCAAGGAAGATGTAAAGTTTACTTGTAGTTACTCTAATTTTGTGTTGATTGTCCACAAAATACACTTACAGAACATTACACACCATAATGAGGTATATAAGACATTTTAAACCGTTTACACAGTTTATAATATGCAAAATGTGATACTTAGCAATACTGCAGTTGCACAGAGTAGTTTCAGTTCTTGGGCTTAACAATCACTCTTTTTCTCTTATTCTTTATCCATCTTAAGACTTTCCAGTTCTCCTCCCACAAATGAACCCTCCAGTCTGGTTTCAAGACTGAACATAATAGCTTAATGACAATAAAATTAATATGCATACATTTGCACAGAGGCTTCTATTTGTCAAGCAACAATGATTTTTTTAGTATGCCAAAGTGAAAGGGTATGACATTGTCAGAATCCTAAAAATGGATTCTAGCTCTCTCCCCTAAAACCTCTGCCATGTGCTGTGAAAACCAGCATCGCAAAGAAAATGAGCCTGTCATTTTCCATTAACGGCACACACACTTCGCTATCAGTCACTTCACACTGCATCATTACTAACCTACTCTGTCAGTGTGTTGAGTGAGCTGCAGGCAGGGTGATACAGCATTGATCATCCTTTGTTCAGTGATGAAAGGCAAGTGCAATGTAACCAGTAACCAGATGTAACCAACAGCTGTAACAAACAGCTGTTAACATGCAGCTGTACCAGAATGGAGGATCCATAGACACCAGCAGGAGAAAACGGTTAAATTTCCCAAATAGGCAAATATCAAATATGGTCCTGTCATGTTGCAACGATGTGACACTGTAGGATGAACATCCAGCAAGTAGGTGTGTCATTATGATCATCCCCTTTCTAGAGAAAAATCTCTGCAGGATAAGGAACACTGTGACCTGACACCCTTCGGTCCATCATATTCTTTTTTTCTGCCTCAGCAAAGTGTCCTCCATCTCTGAGAATAGTGCTCTCTGACAGGGAAATGAGGCACTGGGTGACTGTCATTTCCCTTGAACCAGACTTAACCAACATGGTCATCAATGTTTTTCTAAAAGGTCTTCTGTAGTAGCTTCCGATAAAACATTTTGTCACACTGCATGACAATTTCACTCTTCATTATCTGCCAAAGATTCTCTGTAGCAATACCATGCCATGTTAAGATGGTACTCTTTATGACTGCATCATTGTATTAATACATGTTTCCTTGTTATTCATAGTAAATTAGATTTTTCAGGTTTGGAAACTTCATGAGTTCGACTAGAATTTAAAAGGTCTGAAGGTATGAGCAATCCTAGAGGGCGTGACAAGAGGATTTGTTTGTAATTAATTAGACAGTTGTAGTATAAATAAGCAAGTTTGAAAATGGAAATCACAAGCAGAAAGCTTGCATATATGTGCTTGACAGAGATTCAAAGAGAAAGCCCAACCTCTTAATTAACCTCTGTGCAGTCACTGATTGAAATCTATTTATATAAATTGTGTATCTTAAAAGATGCTTACTGTAATAGTGTTAATAGTGTGCTTTAAAAAAAAGAATCCCCCCTATTACAACTTCACACCAGACCACCACTGAATATTATCACTTGCTGGAATCCGCGTATGAATTCATTTTGCACACATACCCAACACACTCCGTCAGTTTGACTATTTAGAATCAATTTTCTTTCCTCCTACATGAGATGATGACCCAAACCTCATTTTTTTCAGCTGGGAACATCAATACACTATTACTATGAATAATGTCATGAGATGGGATTTTCACACAGCAATTGCAACATTAATGCATGTACATATTTTTTTCCCTGGTTTTCTGTTTTTTCCAGATGCCCTGCTGAAATCGGATGCATATTCTCAGAAATACCTTTTGTGTACTGCTATAGTTTCAATGTATCATTCAAACATGTTTGCAATAGTTGAGACATGCAGTATATTTGCATATCTATGGACACTATACAAACGGACAGTGGTGAAAGAACACAGCATTAATCTTATAACTGATTAACAAAAATAAAAGACACTGACCTTTGCTGACAAAGATCATTATTGTGCATTACAGATCGTTATTGTGTGAAAAAAATAAATAAATAGAGCACTCACGTGGTGGGTTGGCTGGAGTGTAGTGTCTCAGTGATGCCAAGATGACAGAGGAAACAATGCTCTGAACAGGTGTGAAACTACAAATATGAGAGTTGGAGAAGGAGCTGAACATCACAACCACCAGAACGTTTTCTGTCAGAGACAAACAGGGAGGGAAGAACCCCTATTATTGGGCAGTTAGAGCCTTCTGGGTGCCAAAGACCCTCTGAGCACTGAGCTCTGCTGTCACACAGTGGTGAATTTGTTCAATTACAATGCTAAAAATGCCACCTGCTGTGTTTGTTTGTCTTGTCTGACTTCATCACCACCTTGGCAGAGCAGGCGTCCTTATCAACAACCAGCTCACAGTCCTCAGAAATGTGTACTGTGTTTGCATCAGACAAAAAGAAAGATTATCAAGATGAAAAGAAAAATAGAAAAAATGATAGAAAAACAGTCTTCCGAAAAGCGTCCGGGGGTTTGTATTGAAATTATGAATTGGCTAAAAGTAGGGGAGTCTTTCTTTGGTCGTTTATTTTTTTTTTTCTCACTTCAAATTTATATATTTAATTTCAGAATTCCTTTGCACTTTGCCATATAGACAACAAGCTTTATTATTATTATTATTATTATTATTATTATTATTATTATTATTATTATTATTATTATTATGTCTATCTCTTCATGGTATTTGTTGACAATGAGGAAAATATAGGATACCACCGGCTTTATCCTTAAAGGTCACACATTCTAAAGTCATACTGTAGTTGAAGAAAAAAAAAAAAATATATTAACACTTACATTCAGTCACTAAAAAAGTTTAGCAAATGTGTATAGACGCCTGTCAGTCATCCTCAATCCACTCCAGATCAATTCTCTTTTTCCCCAGGAATCACCATACGTCCGAGGTAGAAAAGTTATCAGTTATCTGTCATGGATCCAGGGGCGTAGCTCAAAATTCTGGGCCCTGTAGAAATGCATTTTCTATGGACCCCTCCCTCATCCACAGCTATTAATTCTAGCATTTTTTGGGCCCTTCTCACATGAGGGCCCTGGATACTCAGTCCCCTTCCCCCCCCCCCAGTCCGACACCCCTGGATCAGAGCCATAGAGATATTTCTCTATCACTCTGGTATGGATGTATTAACAGAACGTGCTGTAGTCTTGCATTGCCAGATCTATAACCCTACTCCACAGTTGAAAATGTCACACCAAATATCAACCAGTGTGTTTTAATAGTTGCCGTGCCCGTGCACATAGCCTACTTTATGGGACAGTGGGGTTTAAATTGCGCAATTTAGTTCGCGCGTGGTGCAATCATAGACAGTAGACAGTATGCAATTTGTGATGCATTGCATTCTGGGACAAGGACCATCATTGGGTGAACGTCACTTCCGACCTAGAAGCGATGGGCAAAACACTATGCGGAAGTGAAGCGTTCCTGTCAAAGCCAAAGCTCCACCTAAAGTTGGTTTTGCAATCCGCCAAAAAAACACAAAGAAGAAGCGAAGCTCTCCCCCCCTCCCCCCTCTCTCTCAGTCGACGGGCTCGCCATCAGCTTCTTCACTCCTGTTAGTGACAGCTACACTAAAGATGTCTGACGAGGGTAAATTGTTCGTTGGAGGACTGAGTTTTGATACCAACGAGGAATCTCTGGCCGCGGCCTTCGGCAAATATGGAACCATCGAAAAAGTAGATGTGATCATGGACAGAGACTCGGGGAAATCTCGCGGTTTTGGTTTTGTGAAATACGCCAATCCAGAAGATGCTAAAGATGCACTGGAAGGAATGAACGGAAAGACTCTGGATGGTCGGCCGATTCGGGTGGATGAAGCAGGAAAGGGCGGTGGACGATCCAGAGGAGGCGGAGGATCGGGCCCAAGAGGACGAGGTGGATTTGGCGGGCGTGGGAGAGGAGGCGGAGGATACTACGGAGACAGGAGTTATGGTGACAGGAGTTACGGAGATAGGAGTGACAGAAGCTACGGCGACAGGAGCTTCAGTAATGAGGGGAGGTTTGGTGGCGGCGGCGGCAGCCAGTACAGGAGTGGGGGTGGCGGATACAGAGACAATAGGAGTCAGCCTACATATGGTGACCGCTCTTCATATCGCGAACAACACGACTATGATGCTGAGTAAACGTCTCCTCGATTCAAGATCGTTCCTTGACTGGCTGTATTTCAGAGATGCGCTCCTCAAGACAAATGCCCACGTGTTATTGCTGACTTTGTAGTTATGTTGTATTAGCTAAGCTCAAGCATCTTAAAAATGTACCCATGATTTTTGGTCATTTCTTAATAAACTATGTTACAAATTACAGTTCAAGACTCTTTACCTTGCTTGATTGGCCATCTTAGTTCCTCGAAGGTAGTTTAATTGTTAACTAAAAGACATCTGTAATCTGATTAGTAAATTACTGTAACGTTTTAAACGTCCCAACAACGGCTCTCCACATTACCGATACATCGATGGGGGCTCGTTTTTTTCCCTTTTTCATTAGTTATTTCCCCCTCCGTCTCTTGCCAGGTTTTAAACTGAGTGAGGAAATAAAACAAATTACTCCATAAATACTTTGGGGATGTTATGCTAAATTCCCTTGCTATTACAAACTTAGTCTAGCTGAGGCTCCTCTGTGTTGCAATTTAATTACCAAAACAGTGAATTCCTTTCAGAAACTACACATCCGAAGTGGCCGGATGTTCATGTATCTTCTGTGCTCTGCTCAACATTTGCATGTTAAAATGTATCTTGTTAAAGTGATCAACAAATGTAACTTTGTTTCCCCCAAAATAATGTCTCAACCGAGAACAGTTTTGCACTTTTTGCAGAGTTCGTACAGGTGCTGGCCATACACACACACACGCATGTAAACAAACCGCTCTATGAGGATTGTAAACACTAAAACTAAAGGGTAATGCAAAAGTGCTGGAATACGTAGGCTAAATATTAATATAACAGGTTGCTTAGCCTATATATCTGAACTAGGTGGATATGACAGTGAAAATGAACATTTCCTTTAAATGACATAGCTAGTAATGTTAACGGTATGTTCGTTCCTTCCATTTATAATAATAACTAGGCTATTTGCTAGATGCTCTATAGATCTTGCGATTGTTGCTGAGACAGAAAGAAGTCTCGAACAAAGTTAATTTTATCCTGATTTATCCGTCTTTAATAAATGCCATTTTTGGGTCGTAACATTACACATGGATCCAGTTTACTTCAGTGACTATGGGGAGAGTGGCGCAGTTGCGAAACCCACGTGACCAAATACAGGAAATTACCCGTTGGGCTGTCTTGCTTCTAAACCATAGACTGTATTCACAGTCGTTGTTCTAAACTGAAGCATACATACATCTCGAGCATGGGTGTATTATATTGATCACGATACATCCATGTTATAAACCGTCTGTGGTTAAACCAATGCATAACCAGTTAAAGACTTACTGAGGTGACTACACTTTACAGATGAGAATACCAATATAAATGTGAACTACAGACTCCTCATTCCTTTTCACCCTGTCTGCGCTATCACTCACTCAACCATACCGTGGGTGTTTTGGTTCCAGTTGGGTGTGGATCGTAGCTAGCAGAATAACATTTTTAGGTGTGCCTACTGGATTTTGATTTTATGTTTTAGGATAGTCTACTACTCACATTCTGATGTAGGCCATCATAAATTCATAGGCAATGCAATTAAATATAATTTCAAAATATTCAGGAAATAAAAAATACTTACATTCGATCATCTTTTTTTTAATTTACTCATAATGATCAAATTAGATTAATCAACATCAATAAATAGTAGGCAGTAATACAGTACAGTAATTTGTCATGATTGTGGTTGTTTATAGTAGGCCTACAATAACATCTGATTTAATGTGATGAAGTGAAATAGTCAGTATAGAAATATGTAATTTACCACACTTGGTGCTGGAGAAGCTTCATTGATTTGCACAATATTTTTTATGCATTTTGTTGAAAAAGCCTTAAAAAGCTGACTGCCTATTTCAATGTTCTCTTATTTTACACATTTCCAGTAAAGATGAAATTTCTGTGATTTGTCTATTGATTGTTTTATATTGGCTCAGCCAAGTTGACTTCCCCTTCTGAGCACTGAGCTCTGCTGTCACACAGTGGTGGATTTATTCAATTACATGCTGAAAATGACCAACTGTAAGTGCTGTTATAGAGACATAAAGCAGGTAAGAAGAAACAGAGCTGGAGCGGGATTTTTTTAGGTTTAATCTTGTCAGTGACATTTAAAACATGAAAAGCAAGACAAATTTTGATTAGTCTGTGTTTATTGTTAATTTATTGTATGCACACAAACTAGTTGATAAAATACAAACAAGAGACCCTATAACCTTGGACTTCAGTTGCCCCTAATGTGTACAGGTCACTTTTGTAGTGTGTTCAGATAGGGTTACACTCCTTTGTCTTGTCTGACTTCATCACCACCTTGGCAGAGCAGGCATCCTTATCAACAACCAACTCACAGTCCTCAGAAACGTCTACTGTGTTTGCATCAGGCATCCTAAAAGATAAAAAGAAATAATCATTTTAATAAGTTTAAATATTCAGAAAATGGCTTTGAACAAATTAGGGACTATACACACATTATTAGAGATGAGGGGGGTGGGTGCAAGAGATGGGTCATACATGATGCACTGTGCCAAGGACAATATTCCTGTCTCTGTATCAGAGCTTTATTTTTCCCATCACAATCAACTAGTAGCTATAGGACCAATATATCAGTTTGGTGAAACACAGAATACACATACATCTTTTATTTGTTATCATTCATGCCAAGTGTTTCTTTAATTATAGTAGACATGTTGGACATAAGGTTAAGCACCTCCCTGCCCCAATACTTCTCATGCAGTTACTTAGAGAGTTGCTGCAAAATAGAAGGTGTAATGTAACAAATCAAAGCATGAAAATCATACTTGCTACTGCAGCTCAAGCCCTCGCTCGTACAAGAGCACGCCATGCAGTCTCTGTCCCATTTAGAGCCAAAATCGTGCTGCTTTCCATCCTTATCCACACACCCTACATGCAAAGAAATAAAACCACAGTTCAGAGGAGCTGTTGAGCCACTTATCAAGCTCTGATAAATTTGTGGCAGTGATTGTGTGAGTGTATAGATGTGTGCATAGGTGTGATTTTGAGTCAGCAGGTAAACACACAAACAGCTAAATGATGCATTCCACTCATAATGAAGACATAGATGAAGAAGGACTACATGCTAGTTTGTCCACCTTCCTTCCAACATAGCAGAGATAAGTGGCTGCCAAACTGTTATATTCTGTCTCTTCCAAATGTTATCATGTCAACTCACCTTTTGGAGGGTTTTTCGGATCTTTCAGCTCTAACTTTTGGAAGAAGCTGTCAGAGCGACACAGGACAACTAGTCCCAGCAGACAAAGAAATACATGGAGAGAAGCCTAAAAGAGTAAAGAAAAGACATCTGTAAACATGGTGCATGTTTTATAGTCTCTGCAGTGTATTTACACACTTATTTATCATCTTTTTAAGATCTCCTAAACATGGAAAGGAAATGTCTGACTATGCCTGTTTTGTCTCATACTGGTCAGACAAACCAATTATTTGATGTGACAGAGACTAAAAATACTAAAAGGAAAACCGGTTTTACCGTAAGTATCAGTAGGCCTTTGCTAGCATTGTAGCTATTTGCATGTTTAATTGATTTGTCGTCATTCCAAATCATTCAGTTCTATACAAAAGGGCATTTGAATACATTTAAATGCAAAAGACATTTGTGTGCAACAAGACTAACTTGTCTTTAAATCACTTAAAAGTGTTTGCACCTTATCTGCAGTATTTACATTTGTGTAATAATCTTAATCATTATGTGAAGGAATCACCAGTAACATTATTTACTAAACCACTTTTGTTGTTGATTTTACTTGCTGAATTATCTTTTACCACCACCACTACAACTCCTACTACTATAAACAATAATACTATTAATAATAATATAATAATAATAAATGGTGCAGAGGGACTAAACTTGAATCCTGCAGGAATTTGAAGGTGACCGTAAACCTAAACTATGCAAAGTTTGGCCATAAAATATAAATTACAATATGCAATTTCGTCTTTAAAATCCAATATATCCATCCATATCTTGTGTAGCATATCTTATAATAATAAAAAAGTAAAATTACAATTGAAGACCTGACTTTACAAATAAAAGACAGAAATTTGTATTCCTAAGCTCTAAATGTTCATGGCTTCTCTAATTGATCAAATACGTACCATCCTCAGATGTGAAGTAAGCCGGTCAACAGGAAGCTGGTCTGTGTGAGTACTCTCTAACGGAGGCTTTATATTAAGGTGTACACCCCTGCATATCTTTATGGATAATATTTGAATAGTGATATGACAAATAAATGTTTTATCAGATATTTGTTCTAAGGTGGGGAAGAGAAGCAGGTATGTTGATATTAAAAGGCACACCTCAGTGAATCATGACATTTTATCCATGACAGATACTGCATGTTGTTTTTTAAAAACTCACAAGAAATCTGGATATCTAATAATATGTATAATTGATTTTATTCAACAAATGCAAAAAACAAACCCATTAGTTAAAAAGCAGCCAAGGAAGTTTATAAAAATGGTTATCTGTAAACTTTTATTTCTGAGCCAAAATGCAGAGGAAGATTAAGATTATTAGTTCATTAATAAGATCATTATTAAAGATAAATTACTTGCATTGCAAATAAAGCCGCACATTGTAAACAATTATTATAAAGATATAGGTTGGATCAACCATGGCGTAGTAAACAATACACAGTACAGGCCAAAAGTTTGGACACACCTTCTCATTCAATGTGTTTCTTTATTTTCATGACTATTTACATTGTAGATTCTCACTGAAGGCATCAAAACTATGAATGAACACATATGGAATTATGTACTTAACGAAAAAGTGTGAAATAACTGAAAACATGTCTTATATTTTAGATTCCTCAAAGTAGCCACCCTTTGCTTTTTTTGATAACTCTGCAAACCCTTGGTGTTCTCTCAATGAGCTTCATGAGGTAGTCACCTGAAATGGTTTTCACTTCACAGGTGTGCTTTGTCAGGGTTAATTAGTGGATTTTTTCCCCTTATTAATAAATAAAGCAAATGGTGGCTACTTTGAAGAATCTAAAATATAAGACATGTTTTCAGTTATTTCACACTTTTTTGTTAAGTACATTATTCCATATGTGTTCATTCATATAGTTTTGATGCCTTCAGTGAAAATCTAAAATGTAAATAGTCATGAAAATAAAAAGGAAACGCATTGAATGAGAAGGTGTGTCCAAACTTTTGGCCTGTACTGTACTTTGGAAACTTTGTAATCCAAACAGCAAGTCTTTGCACTGTGCAACAGAGGAAAACTCTGAACAATAAAACTTCAACAAAATCCATCTCCATATATTTCTATACTCATTACATAATTAACAATCTGTAAAAAACAACAACAAAAAAAACAGAACACAGTATCAAATTAGGATAACGAGAGAATTATACTAAGGACCGATTGGCAAAATTGAACAATACAATACATGTTCAGATATTTGGTTGAGTTTAAGTGTAAATGTAAAAAAAAAGCTACACTATTCATACAACACTATGTAGAGTTCAATTTATAAAGTGTAAACGAAAAAACAAAACAGTGACTGAAACAGAGCTCTTTTTGAGGAGAAGACAAATTGTTTTTTCCCATTGCACATCAAAAGAAACAAATGCTCCTTTGGCAGTAGTCACCAAACGTGTCAAATCTCTTTGCAGCAAAACAAAATGTAAACTGTCACCACAACAACTCCCAAAAACCCACAACTACAGTACCAACCTGCACTACAACCCAAACCACACGTGAACCTTAAACATCTCCAAAGAGGAACATAAACAATAAAAGTGATTAACCAAAGGCAAATAAATCTCCATGAAAATATACGTACCTGCAGATGCCTCATAATAAACTACATTTCTTTGTTTTACTTGGCAGTACTGTGCCTTTAACTTAAAAAAATAATAGTTTAATATTTTGGGAAATAAACGTATTCGCTTTCTCATCTAACTCTGAGATGAGAAGATCGATACCACTCTCAGAGTGGTACTGTATCTTCAAATCAAACTTTCGGGAAGAACGCAAATAAGCATATATCCCAAAATGTCAAACTATTCCTTTAAACATAAGATTAGTTGCCAAAATAAAAAAACATCCATTTATACAAATCGGGGAGGGGGGAGAAACTCTAATAATACATAGTACACTTATAACCATCCAAAGATAAAAAGCAGCATATCAAGTAAAAAGTTTCTCATTCAGGTTTTAAGATTAGAGTCCATGCGAATTGCAGCTTCTGATCTGTAAAAGGCTACTCTATCCAATCAGAGTTTTCATGAAGGCTGGTTTGTTGAAGGGCCAGTGATACTGGTTGGGGACAGGTCCGTTGACATTGCACTCAAAGAAAGAGAACATGGGGAACCAAATGCGCGCCCTCCTGCTCTGCTGGTAGGCACGGGTGTTGGCTAACGTGTGGTAGTAGAGGAAGAGGCGGGTGGTGATGTAGAAGGCGATGAAGACATCGATGGAGTAGTGCTCGTGAGCAGCCAAGATGAAGAAAATCCCAAACAGGTTCAACACCCAGGAGATGGTGTGAATCAGATTCCAGGTTCGTGGAGTGTCTGCAATTCAAAGGAAACATTAAAGGATAAATATAGTGATATATATATATATATATATATATATATATATATATATATTATTTTTTTCTTATTGTCAACAAATCCCCTGAAAAGATCAAAACAAACCAACTAACAACATGGAAGTTATACACCAGCACTGTAATTTATGTTGAATCAATCTCATCTACACATTCCTGCTGACTTGCACAAGAAATTAATTAATCCATGGCTGAAAGTAGTGCCCAACAAATTGACTCACTAAAGATTACAGTGAGCAGCATATCCAAAGCTTGATACAGTTTATTCCTCTGTGCCATGTAGCTCTTATGTCGCCAAAGAACAATTAAAAACACATCAGTGAGTCACATAGGCCCCCTTTACACCAGGCATTAAAATGTGTTTTAGGTGATTGGATTGCAATTGGTTAGTGCTAGACCACATAATAAGTCAATCGGACAAACCACAACCAGAGGTGGTCAGGGATGCTTTGTTACCACATTAAACACAAGTGTAAATGCAATATCGTTTTTAATCCACGTAGTTGTTGTACGTAAAACGATTAAAAGCAGTGGCCTCTAACAGGTCCAGACTCTGGGAATAACATGGTGGACCTCGGCAATTTTTCTATCTGTCCTGTGGTGTGTACTGTTTATGTAAATTACTTACAAGGATTTCTTTAATAGGAACCAATTGGCTTGGCTTCAGAAAGTATTGAGAGATGGACAAAACATTACTGTTTTTTTGTTTTTTCTCTTCAAGGGATTTGTTGACAATAAGGAAAATAATAATAATAATAATAATAATAATAATGTATACTTTATTATACCGCAAGGGGAAATTACAATGTTTTCACTCTGTTGTTATTATACACATTACACACAGGCCTGAATTACACACACTTGCTCAGTACCTATACATGCACTAATGGAGAGATGTCAGAGTGAGGGAGCTGCCCATGGAAAGGCATATATATATGTATATATATATATATGCCTTTCCATGTATGTGTGTGTGTATATATATATATATATATATATATATATATATATATATATATATATATATATATATATATATATATATATATATATATATATATATATATATATATATACATACATACATACACATAAATAAATAAATATATATATATATATATATATACACATACATAAATAAAGGCAAATATAGGATACCACTGGCTTTATCCTTTAACAAAGGTCACACATACTCTAAAATCATACTGTAATTGAGGAAAAACCAAAAAAGTATTGACACTCACATTCAGTTACAAAGAAGTTGAGCAATGTGATAACAACAGTGTGCCCACTGAACATGTAGTCTCCACACGTTTGGACGCCTGTCAGAGTCATCCCAAATCCACTCCAGATCAGTAACGCCCTCTGTATCTTTCCCCAGGAATCCCCGTATGTCTGAGGAAGAAAAGACATCAGTTATCAGTCATGCTGTGAATCACAGGAATCACAGTGGGAATGCTGAGTCAAGAATAAACTGTAACACTGCCAATAGCATCAAGAATGAATGGCCACTCCACAGTTGAAAATGGCAAACTTTATCTAATCTGCACATAATCTCATGAGTGCTTCCCACCTTACTGGCACACTTCAGGTGCTGCCCAGGCACAGAGAGCGAGGTGACAAACATGGTGCAACAACGAAGCAAAAACACAGTTCCCATCAAAGAACACAGTCGTCTGAAGAGAATGGACCTGAAATAGAGAAGAACATTCAAGGAATTTATTCCTTGCCCAAAATGTTTATATTTGCATGCCAGACACCTTGTGTTTTAGCGGTGATGTGGTCTTCTTGCACATATTATTATAACACAGTGTATTAGTGATGGGAATAGCTGGAACGGTGGACTACACCTGTGTTTGTGGAGGAGCAGGATCAACAGAAACATGTAACACAGGATGAGGCCACAGGCCTCAGCCATTGCAAAAGCCCAGGGGATTCTGGGAACACTGCCAGAGTACAAAAACATGTGTATTAGTGTGCAGATTAGATATGAGTGCGAGAGAATGTGTACATGAACTTTGGAGTATGCTCAACATGCACTGGATACATGCACTTATACCTGTCCAGAAATATGTCCGGCAGTGGTGGGTACGTCCTCATGTCCGGGACACGCTCATGTACGATGACCATGACAAAAGATGTGAATCCAAACACAAAAAAGACATATATGGAACTGATGATCGTCTTCCACACCTCTGGGTCCAATCTGCCTGCCAGGTGCTGCCTATACCTCCCATTGGAGTGTGTATGACACACTGCAGCTCCTGAACTGTATCCAGATCTGTGACCATTCCTCAACCTCAGCTCAGTCCCGTTACACAAGCCATCCCCTCCGTTATAACTCCTGTCAGCCTCATCACAGCTCCACTCACTCCCTGCGGCGCCCGCCGAGAGCCCAGCAGGGAGGCGGTGTGTAGGCAGGAGACCCTTCACCTCCAGCTGGGCCTGGTTCTGTCTCTGGAGCCGGCGAAGGGCTATGGTCAGCCTCTTGATGTCTCCCAACACGGTGAGGCCCAGTGGAGGCCCGCGCAGGTCAGCCTCAGTCAGAGCCAGCAGGCTGGGGCCATCCAGGCGGTGCTGGGCACACAATAACTCCACATACTCCCCGAAGCCTTCTTCCTGCAGCCACTGGGCCACTCGCTTACAGCTCCAGGCACTCACACTGTCCCCTGGCGGTGCCATGCTACTGCAGATACAGACATGTACAGTGTTAATTACCACTTCTTTCTCCACTGTGTTTTCACCTCTTGATTTCATTCCTGTCTTTGTCACTGTCAGCCCTGTTGTTTGAATGCAAAACTGCCTGAAACTCACCCATTGTCATTACTATTCAATGTGCATACTATTGATGACAACCACTTGTCTAACTGTATATAAGCCAGGGCTGTCACTAACAATTATTGATAAATCTGCAGATCATTCTCTCAATGAATTAATTAGTTGTTTGGTCTATTAAATGTCAGAAAATAGCAACAAATGCCCATCACATTTTCAGAGTCCAGGTGATATCTTCAAATGTCTTGTTTTATTAAGACATGAGTTTACAGTGATATAAAACAGAGAAAAGCAGAGCAAATCCTCACACTTCACCTTATTTTTTCAACTACGTAATAATCATTTAGTCAAAATGCACATAAAAATTAGCCAGAGACAAACTGATTTCTTCATTCAACAGTCCTTAAATCAAAAGCTATAAAATCTACAATATTATAGCTGAAAGGATTAGTAAATTAATCAATCGTCAGGACATTTATCTGGAAGTGTTTTGATAATCAATAAATCATTTGACAAATTTTTCAAGCAAAAACTCCAAGCAATCTGTTGTTGAAGCTAATGTGAGGATTTTCTGCTTTTCTCTTTTATGTCATGTCGAAACTGATTATCTTTGGGTTTTGGACTGTTGGTCGGAGAAAATATGTAATTTGAAGACATCCCCTTGGGTGCTTGGAATTACTGACTGATATTTTTCACAATTTTCTGACATTTTATCGACTAAATAATTAATTAATAATGAAAATAGTTGTTAGTTTCCATCCTAAATGTTATAAAGAGACATGAAGCAAATCATCACATTTAAGAAGCTGAAACGACAAAAAAAATGCACTTTTGTTTAAAAAAAGACAAACAATAACACTATAACACAGTAATACATACTGTGAAGGCATGCATGTGGCATTAATGGTATACTATGACTGATCGGGATGCTGCTGTGGGGGAAGCTTCTTTGTGCTCTTATTCGACGTGACCCAGCACTACACACTACCGGCTACTTAGGGCTATTACATCATCTATGTGGTCTGTGACTGTACAGCAGAGCAGTGGCTTACAGTTAAAGTATTCACTGACACCCCGATAAACAAAGTATCCAGTATGTCTCAAACCAAACAAACAGGAATTCAAACTGACTTGAGCGTGAACATCCTCTCTGTTCCATAGGTGTCATTTCATATTAAAACAAAAACAAAAAAGTGAGTCACTAACCATCCACAAAACAAGCAGAGTAAGTATGATCCTCTCCCACAGACAGACTCAGGTATTGATGAACACTCTTCTTTGCTTTCGCTTTTCCTAGTTTTGGCCCTTTGACCCTCTGATAAGCTCACTACAGGGCTGCTCGCCCTGTCATCCTGACTGCTCCAAAGGTCTGTAAGGCTAAACCAACACCACTATTAAAACACAGACTTTAAATTACCCAAGTAAGCAGCTTTCAGTTATCAGCAATAAATGAGACAGCACTAGGTTTATAAAGGATGACTTTACTATGATAAGATATCTATAAATGCTCCTACATAAAGGAGCCAGTATTTTTTATAGCTGGTTTGTACTTAGACAGTTACAGTAATTGAGTGAGCAGAATTATAGAATAAGTAAGTCTGCTCTGTGATTACTTACTGGATCTGGGAACTACGTCAATTTAAGGGCTGCAACTAATGATTATTTTCTATATTAATTGATTATCCGTCTGGTCTGTAAAATGTCAGAATATTATGAAAACAGTCCAAAACCCTTAAAATATTCAGTTTACTGTAATGTAAAAACAAGAAAAGCCACTAATCCTCACTAGAGATTAAACGATTAGTCGATTAAGCTGCAGATGGAGAAAAAAGTGTTTTGATCATCGACCAAACCATTTATTTGAGCAAAAATGTAAAATATTTGATGGTTTCAGCTTTTCCAATGCGAGATTTTGCTGCCTTTTGTTGTCTTACATTATAGTAAACTGATTAATTGATGAATGAACGAGCAGACTAATCGATAAAAAAAAGTTATTGTTAGTTGCAGCCTCATATTTATATTTCAAAAGCTGTAACCATCAAATCCAAAATAAATGACGGATTAAAATTGAAATCGATCGATCAAACTGTTTAAGCTCTAGGCACCTAGAGCTCTAGGCACCTAACCTACTAGGTGCCTAAACCTGACCAACCAAACAAACAAAGTCAACAAGTACTGGCCAATCAGAGGTGGAGTAGGGCGGGTCATGCCTTCGCCATCCTAGGAAAGACTTCTTTTTTTTATTAGATATTAAGATTTACAAACAAACATGGCTGCATAAAACTCGTTACATCCATCAGAGTAGGATACAAGGAAAATATAGCCAGATGGAGCAGCTCTTAATACAACAGGAAATATACATGTAGCCTTATTAACAAAAGTAAGGATGATTTATAAAAGGAGAAGAGACATTCAAAGAAAAAAAAAAAAAGAAAAAGAAAAAAAAAGGGAGATTTCAGTCATTCAGCTATTAAACTCAGCTGGGAAGTGTTTTAGGGTATCATATATGTTTTGTGCTTTAGGACTTTTCAGAGTTTTTAAGGATTTCATATACAGTTTAAATTCATTTAAAAAAACAACAAATTTGGGAGATGATTTCACAATTCTACATTTGTGAATAAAGAATTTAGCTAGACCCACAATTGTATTAGTACAGAGCTCATCACCCTTGCTTTGCAATATCAATCCAAATGTTAGGTCATCACAGGAGAAAGAGGTTGGGAATGAAGACATCTGTTGCTTAACCCATTTATGTATATCACACCAAAATGTCTGTATCACATTACATGAGAAAAACACATGGTCCGTAGTTTCAACATCATTTTCACAGAATATACATTTATTATCATCTATACCAAAGCGAAGTCTCAGTAATTCTTTAGAAGGGTAAATGTTGTTCATTACTTTGAAATGTGTTTCTTTCACTTTAGGAGATATAGGGAGTGTTAGATACATTGTTCTTTGTTTAGTGATTGAAACTTTATCAAATTTTTGTAGTATGTTATTTTTATTATGCATTTCAGGGTAAAGATAATCAATAAAACAATTTCTAATAAAGTGGTTAGTGCATTTTTTATCCAGAATAGAGAACCCTTGAATTGATAGTGGGGCCAATTGTGGTGGTATCAGATAAAATGCCAAAATGTTTCTTGTTAAAAAGGACAAATCCTTGGGGTAGTGCTTTATGTAATTTAATAAAGTCTGATTTTAAGGGTTTGAAATTATGTTTGATGCAAAATTGTTCATAATTTAAAAATTGTCCGTTGGTATCCATTAAGTCGACCACGGACCATATGCTTCTCCCATACCAATCCTGAAGGAATAGAGATTTGTTGCGGTGCAAAATATATATCGATTGTTCCAGAGTACAGATGTTTGGGCTGAGAAGTTATGTAGGTATAACATTAAAAGAGTATTTGTTTGTGAAACTCTGACAATGCAATGTTTGTTTGTTTTTTTGTTAACATTAAAGTCCGCTCTGAGAAGAAATTCTAATCCTCCAATTTTCTTGAATAAGGTCTTTGGAATACAATACCAAAAGGAGTTGCTGTGTTTGAGCCAAGATTTTAACCAATTTATTTTTAAGGTTCCATTAAGGCAGTCAAAGTCAATAACTTTTAGTCCTCCATCCTTTGTGTCTTTAACCATATTGCTTTTCTTCATATAATGTGGTCTGTTTCTCCAAATGAAGTTTAGGTTGATTTGGTTGATAGATTTAATCAAATTGTTTGGAATGGCATTGGAGTAGACTGGATAAGTACATCTTGATAAACACTCCATCTTAGTTAGGTACATTCGACCTAGTATTGATAGGTCCCTCTGTAGCCATATATTTAGTCTTGATTTGCATTCTTTAATTTTATTTTAAAGAATAAAGAAGTTGGCTTTGTTTTTGGTCCTTGGAGAGGTAAATCCCCAGGTATTTGATTTCTGATTGAATAGGGATATTACAGATGTTTTCCAGTGAAGTGTCGTGTACAGCCAGCAATTCACACTTTTTTAAGTTTAATGTTAGACCTGAGGCTTTTGAAATGTTTTCAATTTTGGCAATAGTTGTTGATATTTGGTATTTATCTTTTAAGAATATTGTTGTGTCATCGCTAGTTGGCTAATTATTATGTCTGTGCCAAGTACATTACGTTTTTTAATATCATTACAGGTTTTTATATAGATTGCTAGCATTTCTGTGGCTAAGATGAACAAGTATGGTGAGATGGGGCAACCTTGAGGAATACCCACATTAATCTTGAAGCTTGGGGTGGTACCGCTAGGTAATAGGACACAGCTACTAATATCTCGATATAATCCACCAACCCATTTTCTAAATTTGATTCCAAATCCCAAGTGTTTGAGCGCCGAAAGAATAAATGGATGCTCCACGGAGTCGAATGCTTTATAGAAGTCTAAAAAAGAAGGAAACCATCATCCTCTATTTGGTTTCTGTAGCTACTCAATGATCCTAGGAAAAACTTGCCGTCCCTCACGGCGCTGGGCAAAGCAAACGGGGGGGAACAACTGGATCTCGCATCTCATTCATCTAAAATGCACGTTTGATGTTTTCACGTTTCAACACTAACACTAGGTGGGATACCTAATTTACCTACTGGGCCACAGACTAATGAAAAAACACCACCCAAACCAGCAGCTAGTCCGAGCGGTGGTTAATTGTTGCTGTTCGTAATGACAGATTAATTTGATGGTTCTTGGACGTGATGAAAGCAAGACAGAAAATATGAACAGCAGAAAGGCCCGATAGGTCGGACCGTCGTGTTTAGTCAACTCTAAACGTTACAGTTATGGCTGAAAATGACAACAGAAACAAACAAGCTTGCGATTTCTCAAATCTCCGCAATCTAAATCAACTGCCTACTCGGAAGTGATTTTTGTGTTAGCGCGACGTCACAGTGTTTGGTCTTTTGATCGATGAAGGTTTTCTCTTGTCATTCATTACTCATTTTTTTCTGAGAGTATCACCCTTAGATTAACAGTCACAGCTGATATGACATCGCATTGATAGCATACTGTTTCAAAAATAGCAGGAAATTAGATTTTGTCAACAACCTCCCAATAATCATCACACCAAGTGAAGTTTGTTGTATAGGCCACCATCAATAATGCGGATCATATGGTGAGTAACTGCGAGTGAGTAAGGTCCCATACAGGACAAATCCAGCTAATTGGCTGATGATTAATATAGGCACATGTCTGAAACCTAAAGCAACTTACCTGGGTAGTTGCTGCTCCGTTCCCTCAGAAAGAAACAAGTTATTTTTAACTGGCCTCTAGATGTTATTGGCAACATCCTGCAGCTTCTCTGCCCATGTCTTTTCTTGGGGATTCATAAGTGCCATGTCAGCTTGTTTGGCTGGTTTACAGTGAGTCACAGTGAGCAGTGACACAGCTGTGAGAGAAAAAGCCCTTCTCTGTGTGTTTGTGTGTGTGTGTGTGTGTGTGTGTGTGTGTGTGTGTGTGTGTGTGTGTGTGTGTGTGTGTGTGTGAGACACAATTTGACAAAGGGGTCATAGTCTGTTTATCACAGGACCAAAAAGCAACGCCAGACTGCTACATTTCAGCATGAGATCGACTCTCTGAGCGATTCGATCACATCTTTATGATGGTATGGAAAAGTTTAAACATTATTTTCTTCACATGAACAAAACAGTAGAATACCCTTCAACTTTGTATGAGAACAAACAAGTCCTAGGAAGTACTTTTAGTAGTTTCAAACTTACTTTAAAAGGTTATATTAAACAGCAGTTGCCTCTCTTACCATAAATCTACTGTCACTGTGCTGGCAGAGGGTGTAGATATGGGTGTAGATGAGCTGTCTGTTTAGAGAATTCCATGGCCAACATGCTTCTGACAACTAGGCAACACCAAACAGGAAGACAACAGTCAACAACACCAGTAAAGAAGAGCTGTTGGGCACATGCAGGGCTGCTAGTAAAACCCACACTGACATCTGCTGGCCACCTTTAGGTAAAACTAGGGTCTGTTTACACGTTATGTTTCTCTAGATAAAAAATAAAAAGTAGATTTCATGGACTATTTGGTTTGAATTTGACCGCTCACGGACAAGCACAAGCAGAAACAGTGGTTTCCAAAAACAGCAATGTAATTATAAACACATTTCCATAAGTGAAAGTTTGGCTGAGAGTCAGTGCCAAACTGGACCACCTGTTTATGACAGTCAGAGGCTGCAGCAACCAAAGCAAAGGCAACAGACAGCAGGGGCATAACAGAGTAGTTTTACACCCTATAAACTTAGAAATGACAGATATTAAACCAATCTCTGAGGTTAGATGTGGAGACTCTGAGCAGAGAAACATCAGCGCCACAAACCCAGAAGAGGAGGAAGAGTCCACATGTGCGACAAAGGATTCAAAGAGGACGTGGGAGATCCCGTCTCTCCAGGAGCTGGAGGAGCTTTTACATTCAGCTCCACGCTCCTGTCGCCACGGAGATGAAGTGTGGCCAGACCTGTATCTGGGGGACATGTGAGTATCCTGCGCTTTATTTAAGTTCACCTATATGTGTCCGAATTGTGCATCAAATGTTGTATCTGTGTCAGGTTTATGTCTCATGACAAGCTTGGGCTCTGGCAGCTGGGCATCACTCATGTGCTGAACGCAGCACATGGGAAACTGTGCTGTAAGGGCAGTGATGATTTTTATGGAACCACGGTGAAATACTACGGCGTCCCGGCCAACGACCTGCCAACATTTGACCTTTCACCTTATTTCTACCCTGCTGCTGAGTTCATCCACCTGGCTTTGGCATCAGGAGGTACCATACGCTGCCGCAACATGTTTTCAGAGTTGACACTACATAGAAACAGTTACTGTGGGGTTACCTGTATTTTCAGTGTCTTTGTTTGTGTCTTTAATTATGTCAAGGAAAGGTGTTTGTGCACTGTGCTGTGGGTGTGAGTCGCTCAGCTGCGTTGGTCCTAGTCTACTTGATGATTCATCACCACCTAAGTCTTCTGTCCTCTATACGCTGTGTGCAACAGAAACGCTGGATTTTCCCAAACAGAGGCTTCCTGCGACAGCTTATAGCCCTGGACCGAAAACTGAAGGATGAAGGGTTGAATGAGCCAAAATAAAACAAAGAAAGCAGCAACCCTACGTAGTAAATCAATAGGATTGTCGTGGCCCTTAGTCTGCAGAAGTCAATGTCCTCATTCACCATGCAAGCCTGTCTGCATTTGTACCACTTACTGTATGTATACACTAAACAGTTCAACTGTGTCCACCCCTCCCCTCCCTTGTCCTCTCCTGATGTGACCTCAGTGGGGACAGAGAAAGTTCCCTGTCTTTTCCCGCTGGACCTTTGGCATCAGTGAACAGACTAATCAATGCAACAGCAACACCATTAAATAACTCTACATCCAGTCGGAGAGTACTCACTGAACACAGAGAGCTAATTTTGGAGGCATGCTGCATTCAAACAGTCACCTGCTGTCGTCAGTCACTGAGCTGCCCACTCTGGTGCTGAAGGGACGGTGGACGCAGACAGTCTGTTGGAGGAGCACTCTGTGTCCGGGTAGAATGTCGGGGAGCAACCAGCTACAGGACCTAGTGCTCATTAAAGAACTAGAGCTCATCTTGGATTCCTGCACACTGGAGCTCACACCAGTGGATGAAGTCTGGCCCAACCTGTACATAGGAAATGTGTGAGTGTCTTGTGTTTGTATATTGCAGTGACCTCCATGAGCGCTGCAAGAGATACATTGATCAGTTTTATTAGCTTGTTAAAGTATTGAACCCGTGTAACTGCATCTTGCCTTCCCTTTGTTCGTCTCTTTTCTGTGTTTTCCAGGGCTGTGGCACAGAGTAGAAAGAAATTACATAATCTTGGCATCACTCATGTCCTGAACGCAGCACACTCCAAGCAGGGCAGCATCGGTGACCAGAGTTTTTATGGGAACACCAGCGTTTACTTTGGCATCCCAGCAGAGGATTCTGACCACTTTGACCTCAGTCAGTACTTCAAACCTGCAGCTGACTTCATACATAAAGCCCTGAAGAGCGAAGATGGTACAGTACATGAATGTGACACCCGTTGTCCCATCAAACCTTTATATTTTAGCTGTCTCACATTTTCTCTATTTCCTTTCTCGTTCTCCATCCTGCTCTACAGGAAAAGTGCTGGTCCATTGCATCATGGGCGTGAGTCGATCGGCCACTTTGGTCCTGGCTTTCTTCATGTTGCGACAGCGTCTTTCTCTGAGAGACGCTCTGAGGCATGTCGTCCAAAAACGAGCCATTTATCCCAACCGGAACTTCCTGTCTCTCCTCCTCAAGCTGGATGAACAGCTGACACTCAAACGGAGGTTGTGTCCTCTTCTCTGACATTCTTCTCTGTATTTTTTCACCTCCTCTAAACTCCGTCATCACATTAGATCTCTCTTTCTTTCCATGTGTTACACTCCACTCTAATCAGTGTGGACAATTTATATAAATAATGTGTATGATGTAGTAGAGGTGTGAGTTTGACGGTGGTGAACATTTAAAGTCCATCTTTTTATTTCTACGGCTCTAAAGTCTACTTTTCATGTACAAGTTTAACTTCTGGCAATGGTCATGTGTTGTGTGAAATATTGTAAATATCTAATTGTCATATTTCGCTGAGGTTTGTTTTTCATATTAAAAATGTATTTAACTATAACCTGTCAATGTTGTCAGGCATGTGCACAAGCTTTTTAAATGCAGCTTTATGACTTGTGAATAACCATTAAAGACATTTTATGATATCTTTTTGAAATATTTTGACTGGATAGCTATAAAATTGAGAGTGGTAAACCATATTTTTAAACATGTATTTTAAACATGTATGCACATTACACATTTTTGACAAAACATAACTTTGAACAGTTTGCCTAATAAGGCACCATGTCATTCTTCAATAATCCCTTAGACCAGATTTTGTTTTTTGTTTCAGCCAAATCATTTTGCATTAACAAAGACATGTCTTCTCTGGTAGCAAACATTTTAAATTATTTTCATTTAACCAAGATCTTATTATCTATTGGCATTAGACTGATATTGTGCCATTTTTAAAATTACATTTTCACAAAAGACTTCTTTGGTTAGGTGAATAATCTCAACTTTTCAATGTGGACTCATTACAACCGAGGGGGCATATGAATACAGTAACTAAACATTGGATATATTTTAAACTAATGATAAAACATAGTGGGAACCAATATTCCTATACATGTATAACTCCATTGATTGAGTTTTCAATTAATTTAAACTCATAACAAAAGAAATGTGGCTTGAAGATTTCTTTTAACCTGTAACTGACATCATGTTAACTGTCACTCTTGTTCTTTACAGTCATCTAAAGGAGCAAAGAGAGTGCTGTACTTACACTTTCTTATCCTTTATACCTTGTTACAAAATGCAATGAGCATATCCTACATTTTTGATTCATGGTAAATAATTCAGTATGATGTAAACACAAACAAATGCAGCCAAAAAGTTAACACGTCACTGGTGAATGTTACTCACAGCCTCGATCATATTTCTTAAAGGAGCAGAGCGTTACTCTGCAACATAGAGACCCTTTTAGCACAGAGTGTATTACACAACAGTCTGTGGCCATGGAAAGTAATGGCAAGTGAGCCAATGTTAAAGTTCAAAGGATAATACCACATTGTTCATAGGAATGAAGCTACAGGCATGTAGTCAAAATGGATCAAATGTATTTCAAAGTGCTTGAACTGCTGATAGATACTGTACATTCTGCAGGATGTTTTGTCACTAATAAGTGTATGATTACAGAGTTATTAAAAGAAACAGTCATATATGGGTGTAAGTCTTTACAGAGAAATAAGAGCAAGCACTGTAGGAGAAGAGTTTGTTTTAAAGTGAGGTAAGTTCATTCACAGAAGAAACAGGTTAGTGTGTGTTTGTTTGCTCAGTCTGTGATTGTGAGGTAATTGTGAGAAGAATGTTGTTAAGAAAGGCAGCAGTGACAGGGGAACTTTGTAATTTAACAAAGTAAACGCCTTGTATGTGCTCTTTGTCTGTGTGTGTTTGCCAGTATGTCCCTCAGTGATCCACCGTACGAGCCTCCTTCTGTCTCAGAGCTGCAGGAGTTCCTGCTGGCAGACAGACGACCTACAGGACATGTCAATCAAGTCTGGCCTAACCTTTACATAGGAAACGAGTAGGTTTACACACAATGCACACACACACGTCTACATAAACATCCTACATTTATACAGAAGTGAATGCATGATTGTGTTTCAGGGTGGCGGCTCGTGACAAGGACACTCTCCACAGTCTGGGCATAACTCACATTGTAAATGCTGCTCACCGACCCACCAACCCTGGCGCCGGCCCCTGTTTCTACGTCAACACTGGCCCACGTTTCTACAGAGACATGACAGTGGAGTATTATGGGGTGGAGGCTGATGATGCAATAGAATTCATCCTTAGTCCTTTCTTTTACCCGACAGCACGATACATCGGAGCTGCACTGGCCATAGGAGGCAAGTCAATCATCTGAGTGTGTGTGATTGGATTTACACTCAGTGGCCATTGTATTAGGTACAATCTAATGCAATCCAATACAACTCTTCTACCATAAAGTCTAATTTGATGATGCATATAATGTTTATTTTATTATTTCAGTCCTTAGTGATGATGTTGTACTAGACTGTTTAATACTGAGAGGTGTTTCTAATACTTTGCCCCCCTCATGAAAAAAAGAAGAAGCACCTCTTAATATAATGAAGTCCAATACAACACCACCTTTCACTATGTATATCTCAGTAATAGACATATCATTTAATTGACACATTTCCGACAATGTCAACACAAACTGAACATTATGAGCTTTGTGAAGATAGATGTAATGGCAGGTCTGTTGTATTGGATTGTACAGGTGTACCAAATAAAGTGCATATTTGGTTGCATATCTGGTGCTGAAGGTAACAGCAAATGTCCCTGTCCCAGGACGGGTGTTTGTCCACTGTCTGATGGGCGTGAGCCGCTCTGCAACATTGGTGCTTGCCTTCCTGATGATTGTTGAGGGCCTGAGGCTGCCGCAGGCGGTGGCTGCTGTCAGGCCGCACAGAGACATCTGTCCCAACCCAGGCTTCCTGCTGCAGCTCCGCAGCCTCGACATGGGCCTGGAGAGGGAGAGGAGGAGGCGTCGACAGGCCCAAACACTGTAAAGACACCCGCAGACACCCGCAGACACACACATCAACATATGCACACAGACACACACAAATATTTGTTGCTACAGAGGACAATCCTAGGAGGAGAACATAACATATCTGACAGAGATAAGGCAAATTCTTTGGACCAACAGGAAGCCAGTGGCACCTGTCAATCAAGTCTGGCCGAACCTGTACATTGGAGATGAGTGAGTAGAAAAATCACAACCAGCAGCTTAAAATGTTGTGAAAAGATATTAGAATGAATCAGGTTTCTTGTGGTGTGTGTCTGCAGGTCTGTGGCGTCAGGTAAAACCACACTCTCGTCTCCAGTGCTCTTAAGAAAAGTGTTTCAACAGCCCAAGCCAATTCATAATGTGAACTAGATTAGTTCCTGCTTTATTTGTGGGTATACTAACTTATAACCATATCACTTTATGTTGAATGTTATCTATTTAGAGCTTTCAGCTGCACAGATAATTGGTAATAAAGAGAGCCAACACCTCCTCTTCCACCTTTAGATAACTAATCTTTATTCTAAAGACATTAGAATTTTTATCATTTCTGCTCACTCATCTACCCATGTAATCCTTTCTTTTAATTTAAAAGCAGGAAAAGCGCAGGTGTAAATAATACAATTAATGGTGATTGAATTCCATTTAGCTGCTTCAGTTTCAAATTAATGTCACAGTTTTCTGAAGACACTTGAATAGAACAGAGCCATCTTTAACGTAATTAGTAACACCTGTGCTTTTCCTACTTTGACAATTCTGGTAAAACAAATTATTTCGTCAAAGTGTATATACAGTACTTATCCATGTATCTTCCAGGAAAGGTGTTTGTGCACTGTGCCATGGGTGTCAGCCGCTCTGGTCATCTGATCTGCCATGGCCTGTCTTCAGCGGAGGCCATCATCGCTGTGCGTCTGAACCGGGACATTGGACCCAACTCTGGATTTCTGGCGCAGCTGGAGCTGAGCGTCAGTTTGCAGAGCCGACAGATCACAGAGGAGCGCGCTGACACATCATGACAGAGCATGCCCTTTCACCTTTGTCAGGCCCCTGTTTTGTTTGTATCCACATTTTCTATAATAACAACATACAATCTGACACACAGAAATGTCACCTGTGTGTGTCATCTGTTACAAGAAGTCTCAGTCTCATATATTATCTCTAACCCACGTTCAACAATCAGTAGAATATAACAACTTAATGCTTCAAGTTTTATGTCTCCAGAAATAACTCTCCCCACACCTGTTCACACATAAGTGACATTCTTATGTTGACAATAAAGCAACATGCTACTTCTAGTTTTGATCTGGCATTGTTTCATTGTTGAGGACTCAGATCCCATTATGAAGGCTGTGAGAAAGGGTCTCTGGGTATGTGTGTGTCACGTTGTTGAGGTCAGGTGTTGCAGCCCAACTGCCTAAAAATATCATCTTAACCACAGAGCCCGAGAGAGCAGTTACCATTCCAGATCTGGATTTCAGCCTTCAGGCGTACTGCAAAGGGAGGTCTCTGTTGATACACACACACACACACACACACACACACACACACACACACACACACACACACACACACACACACACACACACACACACACACACACACACACACACACACACACACACACACACACACACGCCAATACTGAGAAAAAGTTGAGGTGCTGGTCTGCGATCCTGCTCAGGAACGGATTAAAAGCTTTAAACAGTTATAAGAAAGAGGTAAGTCATTGTTTTTTAAGATAGTACTTTATTATGACAATCAGCCTGTAGAGTAGGAAAAAATTTAACAAGCCATCAGTGTATTTTAAACAGATAATATCGTGAGTAGATCACATCCATGAAGTGACCACAACCAGTAATTAGTTCAGGGGGCATCACAACACTGTTCTCAATCTGAGAACATTATGTGTCAAAGGTTTGATAGAAAAAGGAGCATGAATGTTAGCACATACAACAGAAGTGTACTGTAGATTGGAACTAAGAATGTGGAGGATCTAAATATCTTTGCAAATGGGCATGGAAAAAAAGTTCAAAGTTAATACATTAATAATCTAGTATAATCAAGTATTGCCTTAAGAGGACATTTTAGAGGGCTTTAATTTTCATATAACAATGTGCAGACATTTTTTTTCTTTTAGTTTTTGATTACGTTCAGGGATGTGTGTATGTTTTCTTGGCAGCAGAGGTGAGCTATGTCCTCCTGTGTGGTGAAGTCCAGAAGCAGGAACCCATACACAGCGGTGCAGGTAGACCCAGACAGTGACTACATCACACCGGGGACATTAGACCTGGAGCAGCTGTTCTGGACCGGCACCGGGGCTCAGTATGCACATGTCAACCAGGTCTGGCCCAGTGTCTACATCGGGGACGAGTGAGTAAATGCACAAAGAGGTGGTTTTATGGTTCTAATGACAGCTTCATACTGAGTCTGTGTGTAACATGAAAACAGGAAAACGGCTCTGGAGCTGCCTGGCCTGAGGGATCTGGGTATCACACATGTCCTTAATTCAGCAGAGGGAAAGTGGAATAATGTGCTGACTGGTGCTGATTACTACACTGACGTGGGCATCCAGTACTACGGTGTAGAAGCTGATGACAAACCCACCTTCAACATCTCCCAATACTTCTGCCCTGCAACCCAGTTCATCCACGAAGCCCTCAGTCACCCACAGAGTAAGTCCCGGGGGAAATAACAACTTTGAACTGAGATAATTCTCTGAAGAGGCTTGTATGCTTCACTATGTTTCTAATGATTCCATCTATCTTCACTTCATTTGGTTCTAGACAAGGTGCTGGTGCACTGTGTGATGGGTCGGAGCAGGTCAGCGACTCTGGTCTTGGCATACCTGATGATGAAACACAGCTTAACTGTGGTGGATGCTGTTGAGCATGTGCGACAGCGCCGCTGCATCCTGCCCAATCACGGCTTCCTAAAACAGCTCAGAGCCCTGGACATCACGTTACAAGAGGAGAGGCTTAAACAAAAAAGAGAGATGAAACACCAGTAATGTACAATAGACAATACGCCTGTGTTTACTACTTCAATTTTTCTTTTGAATCTATCTTAGGTATACAAAAATGTTCTTTAACTGTTGTATCATTAAACTCGGTTTTGTTTTTCACAACTGCGTCATGTAAGAGTTCAAATGTCAAATTGAAGAATGGGGTGTCCTCAGGGCTTAGGGATGTTTTAAAGCAAGAGCGATTTTGTGTATGTGTGTCTACTGTAAGTGTATGACCAGATTTCAATGAGTGACACAGAGTAGGTCCTGGCACTTCCAGATCTACTGTAGGACATGAGGGGCGAGAGCTAAGAAGCCTAAAATTCATTCACAAATGTTGACTTGAAGCAAATTGTTGTACATACTGTAGATCTCTTACTAAGAATTGTCTTTGATAAAAAATTAAAAAATTTTTAAAGATAATTTTTTGGGGCATTTTTAGGCCTTTATTTCCACAGGACAGAAGACACAAAAGGGGAGAGAGAGGGGGAATGACATGCAGCAAAGGGCCGCAGGTCGGAATCTAACACCCGGCTGCTACGTCAAGGAGTAAACCTCTATATGTGCGCCTGCTCTACCAACTGAGCTAACCCGGCCATGATTAAAAATAATTTCTTAGGATTTAAAATAGAAAAAAATAATAAAAATAAACAAAAAGATCATAGCTCTAAGTTTTATTTGTGATTTTTTTGTGAGATAGGCAACTTGAGTGCAGTTTAGACCAGGAATTGTCAAATAAGGCTTTTTGGTGATTTTAACAGCCTAAAATGAACCATCTATTCAACAGAGAGAGGCAACACAAACAGATAGTTTCAAAACACTTGGGAGTATTCAGATAACTTACATTTTGCTCACCATGACATTTTTAGAGCGCATCTATATTAAGGATAATTGTATTCAAGTATTTAGTGTTGCACAGACCACAAACTCAGGTTAATACAAGTGGTTTGAAATGCTAGGCCCCATATCACAAGTCTGGCCTGAACCTTAATTTAGCTTAGGTTTTTGATTTGTTTCCCCAATTTCTTTTGTATCTCCCATTTGCCAGTTGTACCAATTGTCACCTGACAAAAATATCAAAATCTGATGTTGAAAATGTACATTTCAATTACATTTCCATCTGATTTAGCAAAGCAGACAGTGCTAAAGTTGGGTTACATGTTGATACTGCAAGAGATCAACATACACTGAATGAACATTTAAAAAAAATAAACAGGAGGAAAAGTCAGATTTCATACCCACTGACCATTCAAACATAATATCTTTCTACCTAGGAATAAAAAGGCACTCGTTACTAAAAGCACCTGCCCAAAAAACAGCGTGAGGAAAAACAAACTTCCACAATGTTGATGTTGAAGGTAACTTGTGAATATAATTGACACAGTAAAGCAGTCATCACAGGACTAAGTGGGCAGAGGCTTTGACACATTTAAAAATTGTGCACTTCAGAAAAAAACATTTGGTTTCATAACTGGCCAGTTAAATTTAATCTACACAAATAAAAATGAATAAATCAGGAATAATTAATCTTTAAAAAAGTCTAAAACAAACCACTACTGCACATTTCAATGCAGTATCCAAATCTTCCATTGACAATTATAATTTATGCATTAGTCCTTTGTTTTTGTATAATGTGTCCTCCCATTGTAAAATTAGCTTGATTCTGTCTCCAAGGGGAAGAAACAACAGACTCTAGAGACGTCAGCACGAGAGCTTGCAGCAGTCTGATGGGCATCAGTGCAGCCAGACGTTGGCAGTGTCAGAGCCAAAAAACATTTAGAAACATAAACAACTGTCCATGAAAAGAGACTTCCCATTTAGATCCTTTGTGTAAAGCAACATTATCACTTCCTGGGATGTTATCACAATTCCTTTATGGTCATCTATGTACAGGTATATATATAGCCAAATCTCCATTGGCTCTTGGCTGTATGATCCTCTCGGGGTCCCAAGTGGAGAATAGAGACAGGCACACATGTCAGGGGGACACCCACCTAACAATTGGAAGGAAATTATCTGCGGATGAATTGAAAAATAACATGGACGGGTGGCTGATTACAAAGCAATGTGGCTATGAGAATTGAGGGTAGTATTTGTAGCAAACAGTGGAAATTATGGGTCGCAGTCGTGTATGGCAGGTTGTATGGAGTATGAGGTTTCAGGCTGAAGGACAATTTGTCTGGGAATCCTCAGTTGAAGTCAGGTTTTTCTGGGAAGGTGCAACCTGCTCGTCTGATGATGACGTTGGCAGCGTAGTGTGCTGCCTTCACACACTGATCCAGTGGTTTCTCCTGGACCAGCTCAGACAGGAAACCTGCAACACAAAGGAAAACAACTTGAACAGAAACCCACAGAAAACAGAGGAAAGACAAAAAGCAACCTGGAAATATATCAAATGAAAACAGAGGACACTCTTACCTCCTACGAAGGCATCACCTGCACCATTTGTATCAACAATATCCTCGGGGTCAATCTTCAGTACAGGGAATGTCTCGATCTTGTCACCTGAACAGACACGTGAAGGAAATGTTACGTCTGCAGTATACTTCTAAGAGCGGTTTAGAGAATGAGAGAAATATAAGGAAAAATAATCTCTTATTTTTTTTTTTTTTTTTTTTTGTTTTGAAAGCTCTGATTTTTTTTTAAATTTGCAATTTCCTTAATGTCCTTGGTCTACATACAAAATAAACATTAACACAACCAGCTGATACATGAAATACATGAAACAAAATACAGCACTAATCATTTGCAAATACTAAAAGAGACAGTGAGTGTGAGTACACTCACCTCGAAGTCTTGCGCTTCAGCGAATGCAACTGCCTCCTGAAGAATAAAAATAAGATTGTTTTAGAGATAAATATGAGACAACCATCTGGTGGACACAAAGCACTCCACAAGCACATGCAGCTAGAGCTGGGCAATATATCGATATTATATCGATATCGTGAAATGAGACTAGATATCGTAATATGACATAAGTGTTGTCTTTTCCTGGTTTTAAAGGCTGCATAACAGTAAAGTGATGTCATTTTCTGAACTTACCAGACTGTTGTAACTGTTCTATTATTTGCCTTTACCCACTTAGTCATTATATCCACATTACTCAGTCCTTCCAGAAAAATGCAGAGTTTTTTTGTGATTGTTGCGGGCAAAAATCCTTGATTATGCGGCACGTTTTCTTAAAAAATGCAATGTAATATGCGGGATATTTATGCAATTTTATGTGATGAAATTGCGGGAACTTGGTGGTTTCCCCAACACCCTGCTTTTCGATGATGTTCAGGTCGCGTAATTATGTCACTTCATAACGTTCCCTTGGTAACAGGGGAAAATGGCTGCTCGTGTGAAGTAAATGCAAAATTTTTCTACTTTCTGCTAAGATATATATGTGACTTTTTTGCAACGAAAATGCGGGGATTATGAAATCATGCAAGCCCTGCATATTTTGCGCGGAAATCGGCAATTTTTGCGGCGAAAGTGCGGCGTATTTGAAAAAATGCGGCCCCTGCATCAATATGCGGACTTTAGCTGATTATGCATTGAATTATGCGATCGCATAATCACATTTTTCTGGAGGGACTGATTGCTGATGATTATTTATCCAAAATCTCATTGTGTAAATATTTTGTGAAAGCACCAATAGTCAACACTACAATATTGTTGCGGTATCGATAGAGGTATCTGGTAAAATATATCGTGATATTTGATTTTCTCCATATTGCCCAACCCTACATGCAGTCATCTGAAGAATGTACTGTGAAAGTCTGGCTTACGGTCTCATTGCCGAACAACACATCAACGTAGGGCATAACCTCCATGAGGTTATCCTTGAAGAACTGGCAGATGAAGGGCGCAGAGAGGTTCAGGCAAAACATCTTGTTGTTTTCAGACGCATTCTTCGCCACTTTCAGGATGGACTCCAAAGAGACGGTCAGGAAGAAACCCTGGAAGCAAACAGTGACATTGGGTCAAGACGGATCGGATTTCCATATCTTGATGGGTTCAAATGAATCACATGAGGTAAGGTCTTGACTGCACCAGTACGTCCGGAAATTCTCTTCTGGTTCCTCTCGTGGTTACCCCCGAGTACAAAGGGAACGTGACTGTACATCAATCTACCTAAATATTAGAAGTAAATGGCACAACACACCATATATTAGTTTGGTAACTACTACTTACAGCAATATAGTAGACTTTAGCTTTTTCCACCAGCTTCCAGTTTTCTTCCAGGTCTAGATGCTTGTCCTTCTTATAACAGTTAGCAGCAGCTAGGTTAGCTACCAGAGACCTGAGAGGAGGAAGTAAAAAAAAACAGATGAAGAGTTATAGACAGATGAGATTATAATGAATCAACATGTGCCTATTATTATTATTATTATTATTATTATTATTATTATTATCCACCTGTTATCTCCAGTGATGCAAGCAGCACATGTCCCTGTGGGCTCTTCATCTTGCTCGTAGTAACGGGCATCGATGTGGGCCTCCTCAGACTTCTGCTTCAGGATCCTTCCAAACTTGTCTTTGCCAATGCAGCCAAAGAACGTGCCCACATTATGGGGTTCTTGGATCATCCACTACAGTCACAACAGCTCTGATCAGCAGCAGTCAATTAACTCTACTCACTGTGGCCAACATTTACAGTAAGAATTCACAGATCACTGATGTAGTGACAGAACAGGAAGTTAGTGAGTTTGTGTGTGACTGACTGACCTGAGCAATCTTTATAGAGTTCTGTGTGGCTCCTCCAGCGTGGTACTCAACTTTGAACTTCTTCACTATCTCCTCAAATCTACACACAGAGACAAACACGTTATTCCCATAATTCATATTTCCAAGAGAAGATTCAATTAGGTTTCATGAAGTTTGTTTAATTCTTGTTCACCTCAATAGCTTTCTTTGTGGTGCTGGCTAAGTGATTCAAACCTCACCACACAAAGTATAAATTATTTCACCTCATTGTTTTTATACCG
Organism: Perca fluviatilis; assembly: GCF_010015445.1. Classification (NCBI taxonomy): domain Eukaryota; kingdom Metazoa; phylum Chordata; class Actinopteri; order Perciformes; family Percidae; genus Perca; species Perca fluviatilis. The sequence continues at coordinate 19,129,615 of NC_053130.1, read as the reverse complement.
CTCATGGAAACAGACACATTTTATAATCTACCCATAAATTATTTGCTGTATTACATTACACAACAGTGATCAGAAAGGAGCTGGATAAAGACAAAAATCGTATTAATGGCTTCCCTATTAACCGAGCCTCCACTCACTGAACTCCTGACATTACTGACTCGAAAGTTGGGAATCATGAGTACAAATCTTCCCTTACATAAAGTATTCATATATGGAGATGTAACCGTCTTTAGTGGTTGCATTAAAGTTGCCTCTATCTTTTTAATTGAAACACCTGGCTTTAACAAATGCCATCCTCAACAACATGTACTGTATAGTGTAAATGTGAATATCTTGCATAACAAGCACTATGGCAAACGTAAAATAGATATGACTAGAAAACTACCTGTTTTCATAATTATAACTGTGGAGAGTCAAAAATACAGTCATCAGTTTAATCCTCTCTCACACAGTCCGTTACAAACGCCTTTCTTATCTCCTGCTGTTAAATGTTTGCTTTCTTGCTCAGAGGGACTGGGAGGTGAAGTGTGCTGCTTTGCTATTGGCTCTCAGTCTCTCTGTGCTGGATCTGCTGCTCTGCCATTGGCTGTCTTTAACGATACGGAGGTCAATAGAGGTGGATTTCTGGTGTGTGCCTGTTTTCACTGGCCTGCTCTAGAACAGAGAGGACAAAACTCTGTATGAATTTAGACATATTCATTTTCTCCCTGTACAGACCACTACTGAATGAGAACTGTTGTAACTTGCAATATAGGAGATACGAACAGTGCTTTGTGTTTGTCCTCTGCCAGGATCTGGTCATTGGGTTTCAGAGTGTACCTGCAAATAATTAAAATGAGAAAAAAAAAAAAAGAGGCATTAGTTTCTCAAAGTCATCGGAAACATATACTACATCAAACCCTTCCGTTTTACCCATCTAACAAACTTCACAATTGTGTCGAAGGAAAAAAAATACACAACAAGCATCTTGATTATGTGGATAAGCATTGCAGAAACAATAGTGGTGCTGCCAAATGGGTTGTTTCCTCCAATGGAAAATGTAATGAATTAAATAATTTAGTCATAGATAGAGGCTTTGAGAAACTCTGTGCAATTTCATTTTGTTACTACCTATCACCACCACTCAGTCCAAATCAATATGTTGGTCAATAAAGTGAAACCGAGTCTAGTTTCCTCGAAACACAAAGGTAGGTTGGGGCTTAAAGGTGCAGCTTTAGCCCTGCTTTATTCTGTGTGACTGAATTAGAACTGTGGTTGGTTGGTTGGTTTAGCTCTAATCCTGGAGTTTACGCAAGGGGCTTGAGAGTGGACTCTGAGCTGGAACCCAAAGGAGCCCTTTGCCCTGGTCAACTAGTGTGACAGAGCTTGGACAGACCAGAAAACCGCTGCTTTCACTGATTTTTTTGTGCACTGCTTTTAAGACTTAGCCAATGTAATTTTCCTACATTGATAAACGATACAATTTTGAAAATGATGACAAAACAGGGAGAGGGATCTTATTGATTGTTTCACTTTGCTAGGACAGTACAATATGCATCACCTCACTGTTATGTCATGATACCCTGTCTCAGTTCAGGAGATATTAAAGGTATACATCTGTTGGGCATACAGCTCTGCAGATGCTGATCAGTCAGCTCGGCGGTTTCCTGTGCTCTGCTCTCTTGTATAATATTTATCGTGTATCTCCATTGATCAAATTACATCATTATGGTCAGCCTGTCAGTGGAGTGTCCTCACTGGCACAGAACGTCTATATTTCACTTGATCCAAGTGTGACTGTGCTTTATGGAGATTTTACATGGGCTACAAAATGGCTCCACGACAAGAGTTCATTCAACATTGTAATAAAAAAAAAGAATCCAGGTATCTTTTATTATTTATTTATTTGCCTTTAAAATTCTTGAGGAATCCAGGAACATAACAAGCACTTTCTTTAGGTCACAAAAATCTTATTCCATTGCTTTAACTTACTTGTCTAAGAAGTCTTTGTCCACTACAGCAGAGATGTCCAGTAAGGGGTTTCCCATCCCAAAGAGTGAATTAGGGCTGAAACATAAAGACGAAGCGTTAAAACTAAAAACCTCTACATGGCTTGGCCTGGACAGCATGGAACAGCACTACCTTCCTTTTTAACCTCTAAGTAACAGTAGTATTTATTTATTTTGTATAGTAACTCTAGCTTTATAGCTTTTTTGAAGAGCAAATAGCCCTCCTTTCAGCACAGTGTAGAAAGGAAAATTTTGCAAATCATGTTTGGTCACTCCACTGAATGAGATGGGTTTTAATTCCAGTGTTGACCATTTATTTGGAAAACCCACAGTTTTGTTTCCATGTGACTTTAATCACATGACTTAAATCTTCCACTTTCACAGACAGAGAAGCATAAATATCACAAGTCTGAGAGCGATAGTTTGGAAACATGCATGACTCAACAAACATTACAAAGGATATGGATGTGGTGGTGCGGCGGTGAAGACCCAGTCAGTCATGCATGTAACCATGTTATGACATTCACAGCAAGGCAACATCAGGGCAGCTGTAGGCCGCATGTGTCTCTGTGTTTGTACAGTCTGTTCTGTCGTGGGGCAACAACTGAACACAGAGCTTGAATATCATAGCAAATTATAGTCCTGTGATGCCAACAAAAAACATTTTAAAACAGCACAACAACACTTAACTTTGTGCCAACACATACACCGGAACTTACACATCAGTAACCACCAATCACCCAGTGGGTTAGTCTGCAACGTTTGCTTTTCTATAAAGAAATACTGAATGATCTAGTACTACTGCAAAAGCACCAAGAGATTGTGGTAGTATCATGTTAATGTGTGAACTCAGATCTGTCTTGGTGTAATCTTCACTCCTGAATGCTAGTCCTTGATGTGACCACAATTTTGTCAGTGTTTCTGGGAAAAACCCCAGATGGAGCAAGTCTCTGAACACCACCTCCACATGAACATGTGCTGGCATATGGTCCAACCTTTCTTTCTACATTCGCCTGACGACAAGATTGAATGAGGCAAAAAGAAGCAATGAGGAAGGATGTCTTCAAAAATAAAACAAAGAATAGGGAAACGTAATTAAGCACGTTTTTTTTGTTTTTTTTCCCCCACACTGGAAAACAGAAGATGCATGTATCCAGCTGACGCCACACCCTTGCTATCATTTCCTACAGCACATATGCCAATATGCAGTCAGAAGATTACTGGGCTTGTGCAGCCAATTACACTGAACCACAACCCATGTCTGCCTTTAGATCAATTATCTATGCCAACGTTGTCTTACCTTGCAGAAGACATTGTGTCCCTCTCTCTGTGTACCTGCTAGATCCTGACAGACTTGTTGAGCAACCTAAAACCGGCTCAGAAAGAGCTATGGATTTTAAAACTTCACAATTTCAGCTCAGTGTGCGGGCATATCGATTTTCCCCTGCAACCCCAGCTCCTCCTACTCGGGACTGACTGATTGGAGGCATCTCGAGGAGGAAGGGCCAGAACAGTCCGTCTGTCTGGTGATTGGCTTGTCTTGCAGACCCAGGCTCAATCCACTCACTTACTCTTTTGAAGCTAAATTACATCGTGAGAAGCGTGCTGATGATATTACAACAGCAGATTTCGGTTGAGTTGAATATGCGCAATTCGCCGAGTGATGCACCGTGCCAGTCAGCTTTATTAGGGGGGAGGAAACATCAAAACATTGCATTTCACCACCACGTGAATCCTTCGCAATTCATTGTTTTGGGAGCTGGTACAGGATGGCCCAGTAAGCTTTCACTGCAGTAATCATTGCTAAACCAAGCAGCGTAGCAAACCCTTGGCACTGAATGAACGGAGTGTCCAGATCAGTCCAAGTATTTCTTTCTGCAGCTTTTAAACATGCAGGGGCAGGTGGAGGCCATGTTAAACTTAGATTTAGATATTGGCACACTTGCTAGGACGTTTTTAGACAGCAGTCTACACGCTCCTGACCTAACGTTAACAATTGAAAGGCTAAACGACAAAGGACTTTACACCGGTCATTATTGATAACGACCGATCTCTTTTCTCCACCGTGGTGGTTCATGCAGACATTTAGTAGTCTAAAGAACCCCAATCTTTAAAACATCACTCACTTTTCATGCACGCATTCATAATGCTTACATTGTAAACTAAAGATTTGCGCACATTAGCGTTCAAACAACTCCGAGGAGAGTCGTGTCTCCTCGCACCGCAGAGAGGCAGTTTGTTAGCTAGCTTCTTTTTTTTTGGTCACCTTAGTTTGGCGGGAGTCTTTTTGCTCGGACACTCTATCTTCTCCTCCTCTGAAAGTTTTTGTTTCTTTGCTTTTGGTTCTTCAGAAGCCATGGCTGACAGCGAACGTTGCAATCACCTCAACCGGTGTGAAAAGGCGGCCGCGCTCGTGCTGCTAACGCAGTTAAAAGGACGTTTATTCTCCGGAGTAAAGCCTCGCAGGCAGACGTTGCCTCCCCAAGGCCGTGCGTGTGACGTCACGCCTTCACATAGCTCCACCAATCAAACGCCTTACATTTAGGTTTGGCTGGTGTGTTATGTGTTAACTTGCACAAAGTGTTTTACATCTCAAAAGTTCATACAGTATGCAATGCAATTAACATTAGTTCATTACAATACATCTGAGAAAATACAGATTAAAATGAATACTTTCAAGTAAAATGACTAAATAGTAAGTGAAAATAAAATGTTTATGAAAATAAAAGTAACATAACAAAAGATAAAGACAGCTGGCTTTTTTGGAAAAGAAAACCTCTAAACCTCACTGTACACACTATCCAGCACCATACAGCAGAAAGATAAAGTTAACTAGCTGGTAAGATTATGGTGGAGCATTTAGCTTGGGTAAAGACTAAAGAGACAAATATTTCCCACAGGAGATAGTGGAGACTAAACCCGATTTTTTGCTCTGCTTATATGGTTATAATTTTACTTTGTAAATTGTAGCACGTCTATCTGGTGGATCTCAATTTAAGATTTAAGTCAGTGCAGTACTGTTCCAGGAATTATTCGGTTTGGTTATCAAATCTAATCTTTTTGCATTTTTACATCTGAAACCTGACATGAAGGTACATTTTAAGTGCTCATTTTTAGTGTGAGGTCTGCTTTGGATGAAATTAAATTTAGCTGTTGGAAGAAGCCTTCAGAAATCCATAAATGTGTGGTATTCTGAGGACCTGCACCATGGATGTATGGATATATGTCAATGGTTGTATACCCTTATATACTGTCTATGTGTATACCTGCATAAACACCTGAAAGGCAACACTCAGGGCTACAAAATCCCAAGCGCTCACATACAGATCAGCTGCCCGCAAAGGTTGCCTGATTAAAAAGTCCGATACTTTGCTCTAAAACTATCGATCAGGTTGACATTAGAGTTGGTTTGTATTTACACCGTCTGAAATTTATTTCAATACTTTACTAATAGTATTTGGGCCTTATTCTTTTGATTTATAGATATGTACTCGTGACTACATTGTGTTTACGTGTGCATAGATCTGCAGGCGTCTCTTCAGCAACTCAGACAATTTCTGCCATACTGGCACCATATCCTTTGCAATATACCGGAGTTAGCAGGTAAACTTTAAACAATCTGTGAAACTTTGTATACATCATCCTCTTTTAAGAGGATTTATTTAATTTTTTTTTTTTTTTAAATATATATATCTTTTGTAACATTAACAAACAGATGGTAAAACATGTCCGAAGTTATCAATCAGTTTGCTAGCCAGCCGGTTAAGTTACCTGAGATTAAAGTTAGTTTGACAGAATGCCAGTAGATACATGTTGACAACAAGTGGCATTGCTTTACATTTAAGTTTGCATTATTTTGTTTTGGGCGCAATGAAATACTTGATAAGGAGTTTTATGGTTTTAAAACCTCTCTCTATCCGTCACTACAATAACCTCTTTGTTGCAGCTGAGATGATCCACAGTCTGTTCCTGATTAATCACTCGGGAGACCTCTTCCTGGAGAAACACTGGAAGAGTGTCATCAGCCGGAGTGTGTGTGATTACTTTTTCGAGGCGAAGGAGAAGGCAGTGGACCCGGAGAATGTGCCCCCTGTCCTGCAGACCCCACACCACTATCTCATCACCATATACAGGGACAAGCTCTTCTTCCTTTCTGTCATTCAGACTGAAGTCCCGCCACTGTTTGTCATTGAGTTCCTGCACAGAGTGGCAGACACAATTCAGGTGTGATTAAACTGTTCATTTTGATACATGCCAGCATTTATAACTCAGACATCTTTGGTTATGTTCAAACTTGTTTTCCTGTATAAACAGATTGCAGGATTTCCAGATGTAGTCTCCTAAAACACTTTTAAAACAGCACTTGATTTTTGGAGTGTGCTGTTGTCATACAGTATTTCTCATTAATGCAATCCACAAGGGAAATGGAGGAGCTATTTACAACCACAATTGATTATTTCACTGAAGTTAAAGTGGCCATCTAAAGTTACAGTTTGACATCTGTGGTTGCAACTGATGGAGAAATTCCCCGTTAGTACAACAGTAAAATATGTTGATTTCTTGTATACTCACTACAGAAATGTACTAAAACATGTATATATCGTACATACTGTAAACAATTAGTATGAGGTATGGAATTGGGACTCATGTTGGGTCTTAATGGGAAAAGACTAAGGGTGCTGCTTTTAAGGACAACTGACAAATCCAGTCAGAGTTTCTGCAACAAGCTATTTTTTTTTGCATTTGTCTTCTTGTCAACAGGACTACTTTGGAGAGTGCTCTGAAAGTGTAATCAAGGACAATGTGGTGACCGTGTATGAGCTGTTGGAGGAGATGCTGGACAACGGCTTTCCACTAGCAACAGAGTCCAACGTCCTCAAAGAGATGATCAGGCCTCCCACCATCCTGCGATCAGTTGTCAATACGCTCACAGGTAAACCGAGGTCACCCTGACTCAGTCTAAACTGTACCGCCTGCTTACTTCTCTAAAATATTTATGTGTACATTTTTGTATTTGCCGTTCATTTGTGTTTTCCAGGAGGTAGTAATGTTGGAGATACATTACCAACTGGTCAATTGTCCAATATCCCATGGAGGCGGGCTGGTGTTAAATACACTAATAATGAGGCATATTTTGACGTGATAGAGGAAATCGATGCCATTCTGGACAAATCAGGTAAAAATGAGCACCGATTTGATCGCCATAGATGAAGCGTAAATTTATGGCAGTGTCGTGGAAAATATCTGCAATCACTCAAGCACACATAAAATAATGCACAACAACAATGATGGATTGAAGGTTGAAGTTGTTATTATTATTGTATTAATAAGAGAGAGACAAACCTCGTCACGAAACCCAGGAGTGTTCTCTCCAAAGAGCCAGAAAATGCATTGTTTATACAAGACCCGATTGGCTTTAGAAGGCATCGGCTGATAGTCAAATGTGCAGCATCTGACTTCTCAATATAGAATGTAGCCTAGAGACAAGTAATCTCAACAAAGCAAATGATCTTCATCTGACTTGTTTTTCAGTCTTTAGAAATCAACGTGAATTCACATACATTTCTTTCTTTTTTTTTCTTTTTTTTTTTTTACATTTTCCAGATGAACAGAGTGAGCAGTCACAGAAATCAAAACTTCAATAAATGATTAAACAAAGTTTCATGAAAGTTTACCTTACCACAGCAGTTAGAAGTGTTTACTTTTTAGAATTAATGTATAAACGGTGTGGTTACTCTTTAAACTTGCATCCACTTCAATCTTTCTAATTCAGGTTCGACAGTATTTGCAGAGATCCAGGGTGTAATTGAAGCCTGTGTGAGGCTCACTGGGATGCCTGACCTGACTCTGTCCTTTATGGTGGGTTCATTTCCTCTCAGCTCTGTGTGTTTCTGTATGTGCTCTCATGGTCTGCTTGTGCGTCTGTCTGGGTGTAAAATTCACTCGCCGCCCTTGTTGTTTTTGATGACAGAATCCTCGTCTCCTCGATGATGTTAGTTTCCACCCATGTGTGCGGTTTAAGCGCTGGGAGTCTGAGCGCGTCCTCTCTTTCATCCCGCCAGATGGAAACTTCACACTCATGAACTATCATGTCAGCTCTCAAAAGTAAGCATAGGCACATCTGGGTGTCTTATTTGATATGGATTTTTTTCATCAGCCTTAGCCGATGACCGATACGGCTGCCGATTTTCTTGAGCCGATATTTGGAGCCGATACTGCTTTTGCTCCCTCAATTTACATAATAAAAATGTAAACCCTGCCACACTGGATTTGTTTTCAGAATCTGCTCTGCCACTTCTTTAAAAATAGTAAACAAAAACACCGATCGGTGTCACTTCTGCAATCATCTTACATTCATATCACCCAAATTATGTGTGCAATGTGCATCATATGGATGGGTGCACTGCATACGGTTAACTGTGCAAGGGTAAAAGGCTTTCATCAACATCTACAACACAGCCTTGATGATGCATTGCTTGCTGACATATTCTAAGACCGATCTAATCAGGTCATCACAAAATGTCCTTTGTCAACACATTTAAATAATTTAAGAAAACAATAAACCTGAAAAGTAGCCATTAAAATGAAGTGCTTGATTTGTAATTTAAGACTGCCATGGCTAGTGGGGGAGGTGCAGTGCATGGTCTGCATGTGAACTGCAGCGTCTCCAGCAACACAGAGCTGCCTGTGGACGCCTGTCTGTAAATAATGTCGGGGAAAAAAAACTAAAGGCGAATGCAGCAGCCGCGTATCGGCTGATGCCGATACACGTAAAAATGCAAATATCGGCCCGATATATTGGCCGGCCGATAAAATCGGTCTATCGCTAATCAAATATTTGTCGTATTATTTTCTTTGGGTTTCAGTGTGGAGGAGTGGATCGAAATTCTGGTTTAATTTCCGCAATAAGTATTCACTTGTTACGGTGTTCACTTATTAACATAATCTGGTTGCTGAATGCCTGCTGAACCTAACTGTTTATTGTCATCATGGTCAATTCCTTCTTTGTCCTTCCTCAGTCTCGTGGCCATTCCAGTGTACGTGAAGCAGAGCATCACTTTCTTTGAGATGGGACCTTGTGGTCGCCTGGACATCACAATCGGACCCAAACAGACCATGGGGAAGACGGTGGAGGCCTTGATGGTCACTATCCACATGCCTAAAGCTGTGCTCAGTGCCAACCTCACACCCACACAGGGAAACTACACCTACGACCTTGCTACCAAGGTAACCAACTGTTTACAAGGCTGTCCTCAGCAGTGATACAGTTAGTAGAATGTGGACCCCTTTATCCAATCCATGTCGAGCATACTGCTCAGTTTTTGTCGATCTCGTGCAATGCCATATTGCAAAGCTGCTTACATCTTACCTGCCTACCTCGTAAGTGCTAAATTGATAGCAAGAGTAACCATTTAAAAGCAGGACTTTTTTTAAGATATGCAAATGGCCTCAATATTTTTTTGTAGCTCTACAGTGTCGGACTCTATAACGAAGAAAATAAAACTCAAAACAAAGAGCATTTTGTTTTATTGTCCTTACTCGAAGCATGTTTGTGTTTTGATAGGTGTTGGTTTGGGACATTGGGAAACTGAATCCCCAGAAGCTTCCTAACTTAAGAGGCAGCCTGAGTCTGCAGGCAGGAGCCCCCAAACCTGAAGATAACCCATCACTCAACATTGACCTGAAGATTCAGCAGGTGGCCATATCAGGTAATCCATTCCTCGCTACAAGCTCTCTGAATCTTTTAACTTGGCCAAGTTTAAAGTGCATTTTCAGTCATTGCTCAATATGCTTCTTTCCCCTCTGTACAGGTCTTAAGGTCAGTCGGCTTGACATGTATGGAGAGAAATACAAGCCGTTTAAAGGGGTCAAATATCTGACTAAAGCAGGGAAATTCCAAGTGCGGACCTGAGTAATGACATGTCAGAGGACAATGGTTAACAATCCAATGTGCCAAATAGGGGGCAAGACAATCAACTCCAACATGTCTTACATATCCTCTGGCTCATTGTTATTAATGAAGAGTTATTTATTATGTCTTTGGCATTAAATATATATGACTGAATGGTATTTGTGGCCTGTAAAGGGAAGCCTTAATAATCAATGTGACCTTGTTGAAGTGCTTCTAGCTTCTATCTAGTTTAAATGTGCTGTATTGTATGGACCATTTCTCCTTTCTTTTTGGACTTTTTCAGTTTTCTTTTCTTTTCTTTTAACACCTTCTGAGTGTTGCCTGAGGGAAATATTTCTTTTTGAAAAGTGACACTCCCATTTTAACACAACTATACATACAATCTTGCATGTTGCCTAAAAGTAAGCAACCATGCCTTCGAAAACATTTTTACATAATATAAGGTAGCAAGTTTTATACTAAACACATATTTTCAAAAATATGTTAGTCTTTAGTGCAGGTATTTCTTACACACATTCATTCTTTAATGAGGCCTTTGGGTAGGTAAAGGTGCTTTGTATAGCACACTACAGCACAAATGCATGTTTTGGAGGCCTGAGTGGAAGTACATTCTTTTTCAAAATTTATCTTTACATCTAACGTACATTGTTTGACTTATGGAGAACTATCTGCAGGGCCTATACACAGTTGTGTAAAAAGGAACTCAAGGAAATCTACAAAATCCTCACATAATCTTGAATGCAACTACTTTACTCTGTGATTTGCACAATCAGTTGTCGACGTGAAAAATACTACTTAAAGCTCCTTAAGAAGTTGAATCTGTATTCCAGTGTCTAATATGTCTTATAAAAAGCTTTAAAAATATGTGTTCATTTGTGCTCTTTTAACCATGCTAGCAGTATGGCTAGTTTTGGTTTACTAAATAAATGAGCCTCAGCTTTACTGTGCATTTAGTGCTAATTAGCAAATGCTAGCATGCTAACACACTAAACTAAGTTGATACACATGCTGCAACCATAGTAAACCTCAACTTCAGCATGCTAGCATTGTCATATTGAGCATGTTAGCATATGGCAGTGATGGAGTACTCGAGTCCTGGACTCGGACTCGACTCAGATAGTTAAGTCTTACTTCCCCACAACACTCACTGATTTTATGTTGTGGTACATGTGACTTATGAAAGGGAATTAAAAGGCGGACTCCAGTCATCATTATTATAGTCTTTTATTCTAACAAGGCACAGCTGATGTGTTGGCAGGGCAAGAAGCTATCGGAATACATTCAGGGTGTGAATGAACACAAGTACACAAACAAGTACACCCTGTCGCTCTCAGTGAGGGGTCAGTGACTGCTACATGCTTGGTAGGCCCAAAAAAAGATGAAAATGCGATTAACATTTAGAGCTCTGTCCCTAACCACCATGGGGACGGCTCACTAATACTGATTAAGTGGAGGCTTCACGCATATACACACACACACACACACACACACATACAGATTCTCTATTTAATAGTTACATTTGCCCAACCATAAACGTGTAATAAAACTTGATGAAATACTGTTTAGGGAATGAAAATATGTATTCATTGATCTGATTGCATTTAATATTGAGTTACCAATCATTTGTTGTTGAACTGCTGTGTAATTATTCCAGACAAAAACAGCTACACCCATACTAATACCTACTGGCATTAATGCCTGATATATCACATAAAAGGTTTGTTTTTGTTCTCAAACCACCTGGGTCTTCTAGAAAATCTGTGTCAAGATGATGCTTCAGAACATTCAGAGTGGGACTACTTAGCTCACACATGGAGAAAAGTCTAAAAGAAGGAAGTTGAATGGCTGTCTAAAATCATTGGTTTTGATACACTTTGAATAAAACATCAAAACAGTTCAACTGTTACAGAGTGCAGAAACAAAGCACTACAATTAGTTAAAAAAGAGAAAACATTCTCTCTTTTTTGCTAAAAAAATAACAGACCTCAAAAAGTACCTCAGCATCTCTAAAGAAATGGTCTGTCTCGTTTGTTATAACCTGGATTTTAAGTGTTAAGATGAGGCTTACAATACTTTAAAACAAATCCTTTGGCATTGTTCACTGAACTTAAAGTTGAATATAGTTAAAACAAAGAACTCAAAACAGCCATAACAAAACATCTCATCTCGCCTTACCTTATTGTCATACTGCAACTGTCATGTGAAAGTCTCTTATCTATTAAGTATCAACCTTCCTGCAATTAAGGTAATATATATTGACAGCCATACATTTAAAAAAATTATACAATCACTTTTGAAACTGTATAATTTGCCTATAAATTATAACACTTTTAATTCAGAAGACCTTTTTAGTTCTTCAAGTATGAACATCACCGGACAGCAGTGATGTTGTATCACCTTTGAATTCATAGATCTTCAGTTAAGAACAGTGTTATTACTAAAAGTAAACATGAGGAGAGCTCATCAGCTCACACAAGACTTTACACTTTAGTGTCTAACTCAGTGTAAAAAGCTCACAGCTGAGTGTTGTCCATTAAATAATTACTGTATATACAATTGACAATAAGAAACTCACTGAAAAAAAAATGAACAAGAGTAAACCCTCTAGGAGATAAGTATCTTAATGTCATAATTTGCCTTTAGAAAATAGAAAAAAATGTCATGCAAAAAATATATACCTGGGATTTGGATAAACTCTTGTAACACAACATACCAAAAATATATATTATAAACTGTCTCGGATTAGCCTACGTGATTCCAAAGTTACAGATAAAGAGAACTGGATAGCAAAGCTGAACTCACTCCAATAAATGAAACCTGCTTGGTACCAAATCTAATGGTTACTGGTAAGCACCACATTGCCATCAGTTTCCTTATTCAAGAAGTGCACGTTTACTCATGATGAGTATGCACATTGCTACTTTTACTCAAGGCATGGACAGATTACGAGACAATGGGTTCCTGGGCACAGACGTGTCTTTTTGAAGTGGTTACACATCTCTTTGTAGTTTTGTGTCATTTTAATGTCTCTTTGTGCTTGTTTAGTGTCTCTTTGGGGTCATTTTGTGTCTCTTCGTAGTTGTTTTGTGTCTCTTCGTGGTCATTTTGTGTCTTTTTGTTGTTGTTTTGCCCCTTTTTGTAGTTATTTTGTGCGTGTCTTTGTAGCCAGTAGGCCCATTCAGTAATCCATACATGACTGGAGGTGTGTGCTATCGTTGCCAAGTTAAAAGTGTTACTTTTTCAGTGACCAGGTTTGTTTATTGGTACCAGGGGGTTTTGCGCACCCAGCGAAGGGTGCATCCTGCATCAGTGCGGATCTTGATGGAAGCTGCTTCTGCTTCTCTGACGGTCTCCTTCACTGACTGCATCAGATTCTGGGCGTTATGGACCAACATATCTGTGGCCTGGTCAGGGAAACATTTGGATAAAAAAATAAATAACACCAGCGATGGGACAAAATTAAGACAAGTTATCAGAGAGAAGACATTAACGCAAGTACTGTACTCAGGTACTTGTACTGTACTAGTACTTCCATTTTGTACTTTTACAAAAGAATTAGCTTTTAGGCATGCACTGATCTGCCGGGCCAGTCTCTGATTGACATGGGCTCGTTATAAAATTCAGTGTTACATCAGTTACATTCATCTATCACTATTTAAATTTTGGGGAGAAAGAGAGCACTGTTATTGAAGTGGTACTCGGTATCATTTGCAATTTCGGGAGTTTACCTGCTCTGACTCCTCTTCACTAATGTTTGTTCGTCCCAGCATGGTGGCTTTGACAGTGGAGAGGATCTTCAGCTGAGTACTGATGGTAGGGATTCGTTCACACACCTTTGGTAGGAGAAAAACATGTAATTTATTTTCTGTACAAGACAGAAGGACAAGGGCTTTTCAGCATGTGTCTGTATGAGTATGTCCTTACCTGCAGCAGGTTAGTTCTGATTCGTCTGTCAGTGCACTGCTTGGCCACTTCTTTAGCCAGTCTCGTCACCTCATCTGAGGCCTTGGCGATGTCCTTAGCACACTGAATAAGTGCTCGCTTGTTCCCGCTTCCACCACGCACCAGCCGAGACATTTCTGCCATTAGCAGAGCCATCCGCTTGGCTGCTGCTATGATGTCGTTACCCTGTGAAGAGCGGAGAGGGGGTAGAGGAGGAAGCAGTAAGAGCTGTGAGCAAGATACTGGAGAGGAGCATGGCTTTGGATAAGAGATGATGAGAATGCAATAGAAACATCTTGTATGAGTCATGTTTCCACACATTTTTCTGATAATAATCATAGGATCGTAGGATACTGAAAATTGTGTTATCAAAAAATAAATGAATGCTGGTGCTTTGTATGAATGAGTTTAATGACAAAAGCAAAACAGGCACTACATTTACAAGCGGAAAAGCTGCATGCCGTGTCAGTGCAAGTTAGCACATATTCTTCAACCCCAGATTAACATAATTCTCAAATTTATAAGCGTAGTTTTGGAGAGAAACAGTGTTGAGGTCCTCACCGTCTCCCTTAACATCACAGTCAACGTGAGGTTAGTACCCATGAGGTAATGTTCACATTGTTGGAGCGATCACGCACCCTGAGGCTAAGAAGCACAAGCTAGTGATCATATCTGGCAAGCAGGCATGTCGAATGGAACATTTAAAATATATTATTATCAAATTGCTTATTGGTTTCCTATACCATAATTCCTCCGTTCAATTAGGCCTAAGCGATGCACACCAAGCTTCCATCCTTAACCGTTTTGCCAGCAGCGTGTTAGCATTTGAACAAAGTGCTGTGTGTCCACAGTGTGTGCAGACTTTAGTTACAGTATTTCCTGAGGCCTTTTGGAGGAGCAACACTTAGGTTTTAGTTTGTGATCTCCCTGCAGGGGAAACAGCCTCTAACATGTTCTGTTTGAGCTTCAACTTTACTCTGCAAACAAAAGTGTATTGGGAGTTGCACCTGGAATTGCCTCCAGCCTGAAAATAAACAAGAACGTTGCTATTAAAATGTGAAAAGGTGAAGTGAAAAACATGCAGACTTACTTGCATCTATTCTGAGTAAAACCAAAGGATGCAGCCAATGGCCAAGTGTGACTTTGCTAAAGATGCAAAGGCGTTATACTGTCAACTATTCCATCAATCAATAGATAATCTCTCTCAAGGGTTAAAGATGACACAAGGGTTAACATACAGCCATGTATATGGGCTCTTCCAGTCTCTCCACTGCTGGCTGTTCCAATTTAATGGGAGAGGAGTTTGAGGGGTTAGGATCGTGACCGACCTCTGACGAGCTGTTACCACCACCATCTTCAGCCAGAGTGGAAATTACTTCTGCAGCCTCTTCTTACGTTGTCACCCCGGCGGGAGGTGTGCTAACAGGGCTTGCAGCAGGTGAATCGGTCGTGCTATTAACATCATCGCTACACAATTTCTTAGTAAAACCAAAATCAATTAAACTGCCTTGTTTTCTTTTTGCCATGGCTATATGATGCTAACTGTAGAATGGATTTCAAGGACTTTGTGCACGATTAATGGCCTCCAACATTTATATTTGAGTTAAAGGTGCTCTAAGCGATGTCCCGCGTTTTTTATGCTACAACATTTTTGTCACATACAGCAAACATCTCCTCACTGTCCGCTAGCTGCCTGTCCCCTGAACACACTGTAAAAAAACGCAGTCTCTGTAGACAGCCCAGGCTCCACAAACGGCAACAAAAACAAACTGCGCCAACCTGCACCACGAACCATAACAAACAGTGTTCCAGCCAATAACTGACAAAAAGGATTGGGGGTTGGGGGGGTTAGTGCGCGGAAGGGAGAGGGAGGGGACAGGATGAGAAAACGTGATTTGTGAAATCACGTTTTCAGGGGAGCCCATGTCTTATTAAGGGGACCCGAGCTCTCCCTAGCTCCCCCGTAGTTCGAACCCTGGACCCGCTAGTGTCAGGATAACAACCTACTCATGAATGTTAGCTAGACTAAAGAGATCATATGACTTTGGAAAGAATCAGGAAAGGAACTAAGCCTCCCCTAATATCAACAGGTCCTCGTGGAGAAGTAGGAAAGCTTTAGGTACCTTGGTGTTCACATCACCGAGGGCAGTACATACTGATTCATTGATGAGAAAGGCAAGGCAGAGAAGGTTTCACCTCAGACGCCTGAGGAAATTCCAGGTATCTACTCAAATACTGAGGAATTTCTACTCCTGCAACATTGAGAGCATCCTGACAGGGAACATCACTGTCTGGTACGGAAATAGAACCAAACAGGACCGCAAGGCCCTGAAAAGAGTGGTTCGTTCAGCTGAACATACAATAGGCGGCGCTCTACCCTGCCTAAAGGAAAGATTACATACACATAAGGGATCACATTTCACTGGAATTGTACCTTATATGATTTCATGTGACAAATAAAAGGTGATAAAATTGATTTACTGATTGACTGATTAATAGTACAATCTTAGCGTGGCGTCGGCAGAACCGTGTGTCAACCATGCCTGAGTGTGTTGCAACAACAGCCGCAGCTGGTTGGAAGTTTCCATGGTAGTGGCAGATGCAGAGCTCATCGTTTGCACAGCCATAGTGACTGTCAGCTAGTACCATGGCTAGTACTCCAAAGGGTGTTCATTTGTCCTGCAGGGCTTTCCTTGTGTGGTGCATATATCTGTTTGCATGTGTGGATGTCTGTGCCTGTGGGGTCAAACAGCTGCATGAGCCACTCAGCAGCTCAAAACACTGGGAGCCATTTACAAATACCAAACTGACCCACATCTGGTTGTGTGTGCACTCAATGTGCATGTGCGTGCGCAGACCTTGCTGGACCACTTGCGCGCCTCCTGGTGGAGAGACTGGGCAGCTGCCAGAATGGGTTGATTGACAGGCTGGTTGGAGGGCATCATCAGCAGTTCTGGCTCATAGTCATCCTCACCATCAGTAAACTCATCTTCATCATCTACCTCTCTCTCCTCTACTGCCTCCTCATCCTCAGGCTGGGCAGGGGTATTGTTGGTGGTGGTTGGTGGATCAATTGGGATGGGAAGGAAAAGGGAGGGAGGCAAAGAAGGAGGGAGGAGGAGGAGATGGGAAAATGTGGAGAAGAAGAGGAAGGAGGAAGCCAGGGATGGCAGGAGGGAAGGAAGCATGGGAAAAGGAAGCATTTAGTACAGTATGAGAGGCACTGGATGGAAGAACAGAGGACAGGAGATGTACAGGAGGGAAGAGGAGCGAATACAAGCACTGTGAAGAAGCAGGGAGAGGGGAGGTGAAACTGCACGCACAAGCAAAGATAGGAAAAAAAAGGAAAGCGGAGCTGGTTTGGGCAGGTAGCAGGTGGATGACATGCCTTACTCTAAGGCAGTGGCTGAGTTGACAGTTTGTAAAGCATTTGCAAAATCATACAACTGTAGCCAAATCCAGTGGTTGGCATCCTTCTAGTGTATTTAGGAGTCTAGCAGTGTGCTGGGAAACTGAGTGTGGCGCAATGCCATAAAAGATAAGAAATATTTTGTGCCTGGTTTCCAAAGACACCTCTGATGCATTTCATTAAACAGATGCTGATGTCAAGAAAGCTATAGAGGGGAAAACGGTTACGAGCTTCACAAAGATAATAAAAGGGTTATTTACACAGTTTCTCTACACAAAAACAATTGGACACAAATATAGAACATAGACCCCAATATGGATAAGAGTGCAACGAATACAAAGTCTACTGCAAATATATAGTGGGCTTGGTCTCTCGAGGAAGGATTGACCCTCCACAAATGACTATTTTTGTTATATTTACTTTGTGCATGTAAGTGTGTGTGTGTAAGCCATTAACAACCTTAAATGCCAACACCTTGAACAGATGACAGTTTCCAGTTTTCCCTCTGAAATTGGATTTGAGCCACTGATCTCCAAATTCCATCATCAACGTGATTTCAGGAAAAACATGATTTCAGGATATTCACAGAATGAGAAGGCACTTTATCATCGGACAAGTGCATTATAGCCAACAGATTGAAAAAGTAAAATCCCTGAAGTCATGTATATTAACATGACATAAGGATATCATTCGATAGCATAGAAATGTATGTATGCTACTGATTTTGAAATTAAACGCATTTGATGGGGTGGATATGCAAACTGTAAATTTCTGTGTTTGTGTGAACTGACCTTGCTTGACCATTTGCGTGCCTCATCGTGCAGCTGCCTGGCTGCCACCATCATGGGTTCGCTGAGCACCTCTCCGACCTTCTGCTCTGGGAACTCCTCATCCTTCTCCTCTGGAGGAGGGGGCCGAGGCGGGGGCACCTCGCCCTCTGGCAGGGGGGGCTTGGGTGGTGCCTGCTCATCACTAACCTGGAAAAGACACATATAGACACACATATCTTAGCGATACATATGTAGCTCAGGAACAAAGGTGGATGTGACTTTTGCACCATCCAGTGGTTGTATCAATAAAGACATTAAACATCAACACTCTTGACACACTGGGGCTTTAAAGAATAAAAGCAGAGTTTGCTGCTCTCTCTGGTTGAAAGTTTTAGGCCTGTTTCACCTCTGACCAACATGCAAATGTGCTCTGTTGCACTTGTAAAAACACGCAACAGTGATGTCATGAGGAGGTCATGGAGTACAGCCATGCATCACTGCAGCAGGGTGAGGAGTTAAAGCACTGGAAGTCAGCAAGAAACGATTTCTAGTAGTTGTTAACCATTTTGGTTTTGTTATAATCTACTAGGCTATACTGTTTGTCCCAATATTGTTTTTTTTGCAATACTTCTGATTGCTTAAATGTAAATATTTTTAGACTTTTAGATATTTTTAGCAGAAAATATGGCATTTATGTGAGACCCAATTAATCACAGTAAAAAGCTGATTGAGATGTATTCAGGGCCTTTAAAGAGTGTTTGTTACTAGGTAAAACAGGCCTGGGGATGAGGTATTTGTTTACACTTTATTCAGTCTTAACCTTTCATTTAATCTTCCACAGGAATTTAAGTGAGTATGCACTTTGCAACACGCACCTTCACATTTACAATTACACCTGAGGGCCCACTCTAACCAGTTTTCTGCTGTTGGACACTGAGCAGCTCCACTGGAGCGGTTGGCCGATCAAGGTCACTGCTACCAAAGCTGATAAACAATTACTTTCCCCATCTGTATTAATGCATTCATTTTTAGTAAGTGGTGGTAGGAAGGTTTACTGTGGATAATATGAATTATGTGTTTGAATGTGCGTACATGGAGTTGGTCCAGGTCAGGTGGTGGAGGAGGGAAGTCAGGCTCCTGAGGTTGGAAGGCTTCTCTAACTTTTCCAACTGCAGCCAGAATCCTCAGACACGAATCCAAATAGGCCTTTTGCAGAGCTGTGGAGGAGAAGGTGGAGCATAAAGAGAGACAATGAAGTGAATAAACCTGTCATACAGTATCTTGAACATGTGTTTGCATAGTGTATTCCTGTACCTTTATCTTGTATGTTCCCAGCCACAGCTTTAGCATCCATCACCATGGGTGAGATGGTGTGGGAGAGGATGTCTGACGCGTGTTTCACTGTGTCTCTGAACCGTGGATCTTCAGAGTTCTCCACCTCCCTCTTAGCCACCAACAGAACCCGATTAGCTCGTCTTGCTATGCTTGTTGCCCCGGCAACAAGCATTTGGGGCTGAACATTCGCCATGGCAACTCGGCACTTGTCAATGTCTTTTTTTATAGCCTCCTCAGAAGCATCTAACAGAGATTTGGTGTCGATGGCCTCGTCCACCAGACCTGAGGCCACACAAGCACACACACACACACACACACACACACACACACACACACACACACACACACACACACACACACACACACACACACACACACACACACACACAATGTTAATGTCATTTGGAATGTATGTGTTGAAATCAACAAGAACTTGATCTGCAACTAGAAAGAAACTTCTCACCAGTAAGTCTCTCAACATTGTCAATCCACTGGTTCTTCATGGTGTCAAAGTGCTCGTATGCTGCTTTGTTTCCTGGATTCTTCAACAAGATCCTTGCAGCAGAGGTCACCTGGACATCAACAAACATGCCAGACTGTTTAGACAGACTCTGACAGCTACATGTTTTAACCAGATGTTTTAACCAAATCAGGGACACCTAAACAAACATTAGCACCTGTGGTGTGAGCTCCCTGGCATGTTTCACAGCAGCATGTATCCCCTCTACTGTACTCTTATTGCCTGTTCCCACAGCAGCAGCTTTCTCTGCAGTAGCCCCCAGCCGACCTGCGTGGGCCTCAAAGTTCCCTGCACGCTCTTCAAAAACCTACAACAAATATTAATGGTGGTTATAAAGACTACAGACATAATCATCCGCTTTCATTCGGTTTCCATTTTTTACACACATAACAACTGGATGGAGCAGCACAGATTGTTGTACGTTACTGACCTCCTCTCTGTTGGGGGCATCGGGGGGAGCAGTTGCAGCCACAGCCAGCAGTTTGATAGGGGTGGTGGTGTCACTGAAAACATCAGATACTTCCTGGGTCATCACCTCCTGCATGTGCTGCCTCAGGTCCTAGTAGAAGCAGAGAGTGTTATATGAGTCCACTAGGTGGAGCTCTGCACCAATACTTTGAATTATAATGATCACCCATGCATCATACATACAGGACTCCATGTTTTTTTTTATGGATGCACCATTTGATCAAATGGAAATATTTTAGATGTCTTGTGCATCATTATATTTACATTTCCCCAAAATTTAGCCTGACATATTTGGTATATTTGGACTCTGCACTATCACTTAAAATAACCTCTGTGCGTTTGAACAATGTGTGCCTGCACAGAGTAGGTTTGTAATGACAGTGGAGTGATTAATTCATAAATGAATGTGTGTGTTTGTGAGACTGTTGAGCTACCTTGAGGCTGTCCTGCAGTTGTGCGGCTGTAGCTCGTGCATGAGGAGCCTCAGCATCGCCCCTGCCGGCCATATCCGCCAAAGATGTCATAAGGGTCTCTGTTCGGTCACAGCGCCCAACCATATCCTGCCGATACGGGCCCAACAGGCCTCCTGCCAGTCTCCTCCCTTCTCCAACCATTCCTCTTATTGCTGCCTGACCTGGGGAGACACATAGGGCACAAGTCATTTTCACATCACATATGGATACACAATATTTCCTATAAAAATAAAAACCCAGATACAACAACAACAATTAACAACGGAACAATTACAAGACCTTATTTAGACATGAAGCTTCTCTAAATTGCAGCACAGTGTTTTTGTATTTGTTGCTTACGTGATCTAATAAGTACTAGGAATGCAAGGGGTGAGAAATGGCTGTGGCTTATATATCTTATCTTGTAAATTAGAAAAGAGGTCATAACCTTTTTTAAGAAGTCATTATGGGATTAATATCTGTGGTGTTTGGTCATATCCTCTAAGAAAACGTATAGTGGGCAGGTACCTGTGTTCCACTGTAGTATCTCACACTCTGCCCCCATAGGGAAGCATGGGAGGAAATAGAAAACAATCAAATGACCAAACATGGATACAGCTACAGGCATCAAACAAAGCATTAAAAAACAATGCTTCCTAAATGACCAGGTTAAATTATTCATTCATTCAGTGATTCACTGTGGGCATTGGCATCAGTCACACTATACGTATATGTACCATATTCAGAAATGTTGAAAATGACACACTTTGCGTCCCCCTCATGGACCACAAACACCTCACATCTTTCAGGAGCCCATAACTACTTTCTTGACACATCCACACAGACTGACAAAAGGTATGAAAGGTCAGAGCGTTTATTTTAGAACTAC
This sequence comes from Perca fluviatilis, assembly GCF_010015445.1. NCBI lineage: Eukaryota > Metazoa > Chordata > Actinopteri > Perciformes > Percidae > Perca > Perca fluviatilis. Next base: position 19,107,930 of record NC_053130.1, on the reverse strand, counting down.
TACATCATATATAGATCCCGAGAGCTTGTCATCCAACCCCGCTCACCTACTCCTCTGTCGTCTACTCCGGGGTTGCTCGCCCAGCGGAGGGCCTGCTCCATCTTGCCCTCCAAGGTGACGGCAGGTTTGGCAGGTCTCATGTTGGCCACGGCACGGTTGGTTTTGGACTGCAGAGTCAGCAGTGCCGCCCCAATCTGCTTAGCCAATGCACGGGCCTCCGGGCTGTCACCTTTACCCCTGAGACAATAACAGATAGAGAGATGATTTGAGGGGGAAACAAAAAGGTGTAAAAGCTATGAAGTGTAGAAATTCACCATTAAATATGGGCTTCAAATGTCTTACCATAACCCTGTTAGACACCACCTTAAAGGAAAATACTGTCAAAGTCTGATGCCACTTTTTCATCTGTTTTTGTCAACATTACTTTTTGTCTTGTGTAGCCTGAAATAAAGACATAACAGTTCAAGGAAATATATTGTGAGTTTAATTACTATTTGACACATCTAAGGCCAGAAGAATAAAATATGACAAACAAACTGGCAATCAGACTGCATCTGAAATGTATTTCAAATATGAAATTCAGTGGCAGGAACCTTGAAATGAGTGGTATTTTCTTTTAGGTTCTTGAGTTAAGTTTTGATCATTAAACTGTTACTGACCCTCCACATAAATACCATAGCCCCATCTCTTTCACAACATATTTAAAGAGAAACCTTATTGTAGGAACAGTGGCATGAGGTTGCAGTTTTAGCCTAGAAAGAGAGCGTCTAAGAATTACTTAAAGTCATGAAACATGATCGGTTGTGCATGTGTCCAAAGAAGGAAAGCATACTGTTTACGTAGCTCCACAAGTCTGGCGGTGAGGCCTGCGATCTCACTGATGGAGCGCAGGATGTCATCCCTCTCTTTGGGGTCTTCACATAGATCGGCGATGCGCTTGGCCTCTGCTAGCAGTGCTCTGATGTTCTCCTCTCCCTCAGGACCGCCGTTAGGATCAGCCAGCCAGGCCTAAAAATGCACATATATGGCTTAATTCTCATCTAATGAATAAGAAACATAAACCTGTGTCTTCAAGGATGGGAAAAGTTAATTAAATATTGTTTATTTTAAGCATTTAACGACTGCTCTTATTCACATTAGCTTATGACTTAAATTGTTGTTGAAGAAAAGAAACAGAAATTGTATAAATAGAGGAGTAGGTATCATTCACTGGGGAGAGGATTGTCATGGATAACTGTGTTGTTGTTTTATCTGACCTGTGCAGCGTCCAGCCTCCTGGCAATGGCCTGTTTGGCATTGATTAGAGCCTCCAATCTGCGAGCAGCACTGTCCACTTTGCCAAATAACAAGTCTAAGCCCTGCGAGCACTGTCCTGCACGCTGCACACACCCTGGGGTCGGGCCCTGGCCTCTGTCATGAAAGAAAAACACACACAGCTAACACAAGACTACAAAATACATACAAACATTAACTCACATATCTCTACCACCACACTACCTGGCTCGTAGATCTGCAATCTGGTCAGTCATTTGTCCCAGAGCCTTAGTGGTTGCCAATATGTCTTTCCTCTCCTTCCCAGCACACAGCTCTCCCACCTTACCAGCTTCATCCAGTATCACACGCAGGGCGACCTCACCAGGGTCTCCTGGGGACGACGACACACCACAGGATCACATTGTGGAAAAACATCTAAAAAGCTGATTGAGTGTTTTAGCAGAAATCATGAAAAATCCAGTTACCTGGTTGTCCATGGGGGTCTTTAAGCCAGCTTTTAGCTTGTGCCATCTTTGACTCGATCAAAGCCAGAGATCTCTTCAAAGCCTCCATATCCTGAGGGTAAGAGAAAAGGCAGCATTGTGATATAGCTCTGTCAAAACAGCAGTGGGTATACAATAAAGTGATGGGATTGACTCAACATAAATTACAGTGCTGAGGTTCAGCTTCAATGTTTATACTTTATCAGGCTTTGGCAACAGTAATACTTGTTAATAGGAACAATTCATTGTTAGTTTTGATCATTTTGTGGGATTTGTCTACAATAAGAAAAATACAAAATATCCAATCAGCTTTTTACTTTAAAGTAAAGGATCCCAAAAATGGTTTTATTATTGATGAATTACAGACATTTATCATCACATTTATGTCAATAATAAACAGTTACTGCATTAGAAGCGTCATAGCAAATAGCATGTACTTAACTGTAGTCTCTTAACCTGGCGACCCCAAAAGTTACTTTTATTAATGTTATTTATTATCTGTAATATACAAACTTAGTAATACATGATTTTTTAACCTTCATTTGTAACAACAAAAGTCATTATGTTGCATTTTCAGAAATTATGTATAGAGATCAACTGATAAAAATTAATAAAAATAATAATTACTTATGAAAAAGATAGAAATTAAACATTAAAGGGGAACTCTTTGCTTCATAACAGGTGGAGAGGCTAAAAAGCATTTTTCCAGCTCAGAGGAGAATGAACCGTTAAGTGGAAGCGTTCAATACAACCCATCTATTATAGATGTGTCTGGACACCAACCAGCTTATTTCTATAATTCATGACCTGAGTGGAGGACAGTCATAGTGTGCCTGTGGTTCCCCCACTAACTGACAGTAAGTGCTTATCACAACTCATATACAGCTCAGTATGCGGTATGTCAGCAGCAAACACACACAAAAAAACAAAAACAGACAGATCATTGTCGGAGGTAGCTGTGTGCAGAGAAACATGCACGGTTACAGGTTAGACTGATGAAACAGATCATGACTTTACCAGTAAATTATCTTGTGGCACAGTCTCTAACTGATGTGCCCAAATAAACATTTCCAAGAGAGTATATTCTGCCCCAAAACAGTATCTTATTGTGCTACTGACAACTCCATCACACAGTAAACATTAGCAGCACGAGAAGGAAAATACCATGATTGAACATGGATTGAATGTCTGAAGCTGTTATTGTTACAATCTTACAACTGGCATCTGTTTCAAGCCATTTGACTCAAATGGACATCTAGAGACAAACAGATGCACATATAACAATATAGTGACAATATAGATCACGTCAGCTAACAGTCAGTGGACTAAAAACACATGACACACTAACTGTTAAATACCAGCATGACAGATACATATGTAAGCATGAGGACATATTTCCTTCACTCTCTCACACAGGCACACTTGCATGCTGGAAACTGCAGAGGGGGAGAGAAACAGGCTTACCTTCTACAGTGAGGAAAAGAATGGAGGAGGAAGGTAAAGAAAGAAAAGAAAAAGAAAAACCAGGAGTTATACTACCGAGCAAAAAGAAAAAGTGGAGACAGAAAGAAGAGTGAATTTTTTCGTAGATGCTCTCTGCAGCACAGAGCGATGTGTGAATAGAGTGTGTGGCTATGTGTGTGCAAACAGGCTCTCCAAAGCAAAAGTGATTATCTGATTTAGGTATGTGGGGATCTTTTAAAGTAGTTGTGGGGGTTTAGGTTATAAAATGAAGAAAATCTGAGTTCAAATATGCAGCGCAGGGCATACCTTATTGGCCCAGGCGTCTTCATCCCACGTGGTGAGCTGCAAGACTCTTATGATCTCGTTGATTTCAGCGCTCATCTTTTCAAAGGTAAACCTTCTGTTCCTCTCTGCCTCCTCAACGCCGGCACCTCGACTGCTCTTGGTTGCGACAAAAATCTTTATAGCTGAGGACAGAAACATGAGTATTGAAAATCCCCCACTAGTAGTGTAGTTTAAAAAAGACGCTGTGGCACACCCCAAAACACTGCACGAGTTTTCACAAGAAAATATTCAACAAACAAAAACTACCATCAGAATAATGTAACTTGCTCCAATCCTTTAAATTCTAGTGGCTTTAAAACTGTATTAGCTTAATTTTTTGCCACTTGGAGGCAGCGAAAAAACAATAAGCTGAAAGATGGTAAAATGCTCTATAGAGCTGAGGGGACTGCAGAGTCAGATGATAATTATCTGCAGGTTCATCACTACCATTGAACCCTTTCAAAAAAGTAGAAAATATTGATTATAGCAACTTTATGTTTGCAAAGTGGTTTGTGATCTTGCAAGCACAACAGTTTTGACATTACATCCACATCGAGTCCATCTCTTCTTTGCTGGTGCAGTATACAGTATGAGAGACGCTAGCAGAGCAGCTAGTGGGCGAAGTGTGTGTAGTCTGACATCCCCAGCAACTAATGACTGTAATTATCAGTGTTGCTATAACAACTGTTGGATGCTCAGTGACCTGCGATGACATTTGCACACACACACGCGCACACACACACGCACGCACGCACGCACGCACGCACGCACATGAGCGCCAAACGCACGCACGCACACACACACACACACACACACAAACACACAAAGTCACACAAACCTGATATAAGAACAGGCAGCAGCTCTTTGACAGTGTTCATGGAGTTGACTAGCATCTGTCTGTGTTCTTGGTGCGTCAGCTCCTGCTGCCTCTCCTCAATCATCTTTGACATTTTGGTCATCCCTGAGGGGGAGAAACAAAAAATGGGGAGTTTTTGGGGGAGAATTTATTGTTCTGTGAAAGTTAGAGGTCACCATAATCAAACCAACCAGCAGGTAGAATGCAGCAAATATTCCTGACCTTCGGTTTGTTAGCGTTAGCATTACAGTGTTCACTACGCTCGAACGATCAGAGGCCGAGGGCATCCTCCAACATATTCACTAACTGAGTAGCTCCAACACATCCAAACAGATCATTACTTCATGAACAAGTGATCTCGTACAATCACAGCATCAGTCAAGTGTGAGAAACTCTTGGCATCAGATTTCCTCCAGCTCATTATACCACAGTGCTCTGACAACACAATTGACCTTCTACCTCTGATGATAAATAGCCTGTTTATGGTGCTGCTCTCCTGCCAGTGAAACTATCAGATCTTTAATCACAGCATCTTAGTGTCAGAGTTAACAGTCAGTAGTTTAGTTTTCATCATGTCAAATGTGTCTAGATTACTCTAACACAAAGGTTCATTTTACTGTTAATGTTTTATTGGTTGCCTTTGTAAAACAGAGCCACAAATGCAAAATATAGTGTCATGCATTTGTGATAAGTATCATTTGGTCTATGAATTGCCTGAAAATTGTAGACAATTTCCTTTCCTTCAAATTGTTTGTTTTGTCCGAAAAGAAAAGAAAGAAAGCTCCTGCTGACCTGGTCCCAGGTTCTTGGTGTAAGTGATGAGGTCCTCCATGGTCTCCACCACCTCAGCTACTGTCAGATACTCTAGGATACCTTTACACACACGAATTATCTTACGCACCTATTAGATAACACAGACATAATCACAAGCAGATCAAAAAACAACAGCTAATGATGATTATACACAAACTTCTTTATTACAGTAAGAGAACAAAATTCAACATGTGCATGAGCTGTTTTTAGACAGCGTTAAAGTTATCCTGTTCTTTGTGTGTGTGTGTGTGTGTGTTGGTGTGTGTAAAGTCTTGTGATGTTCGTCTTGTGACTGTGAAAAGTTGCTCTTTCAAAAATGAGGCTAGTGATGAGACATGGTGAGCATTATCCCGTGCCCAATGTGATTCCACTTATCAGACACACACACGCACCCACGCACACACACACACACACACACACACACACACACACACACACACACACACACACACACACACACACACACACACACACACACACACACACACACACACACGCAGACTCGTACATATCCTCACACACAAACACACATCCAGAGTTATGACAGAGGGAAGTCATTTGATCTCAGTGATTAGATCTGGCTGCATTTGAGGCTCAATTACAGACTTGCTCAAAGCTGAGTTCCTCCTTTCTCTGTGCAGCTATATAAAGCTTTATTTCCCTGAAAGATACCACACCTCTGAAGTTAGAGTGATTCTCAGGTCACATACATGGATATGAGGAGGCAAACACGCACACACACACACACACACACACACACACACACACACACACACACACACACACACACACACACACACACACACACACACACACACACACACACACACACCTCTGCCTCGTCAAAGGTGAGGAGCAGGTCAGACGTTCCAGACAGTATCCCTCTGGATCCATCGATCAAGTAATCTCGCGCAGGAACTGAGTATGGATCTGCCTTTAGCATCTGAGCCGCCTGGACGAGCTTAGAGCTCGAGTTCTCCACCCTGAAAATACACAGCTGGCTTAAGACGAGCAGCATATACATTTACCAATCATAGGAATGTATTGCCTTGTAAATCAAAAAGATCAGATCTCATGTCCAGAAAAGAAAACCATATGCCACTTGCTTAAAGAAGCTGCTCTCCTGGTAACAAGAGATGGTTACGAGGTGAGCACATAGGGAAGTGCACCAAATTTGAAGAGATTTTTCTGTTTAGTTCTGCATTTGAAAGTTTGTCTCATCGAAAAAAGCAATGACAAAGCGTTGCCCTGTAATAAATCTTGGATTTAGTTTTTTTGCAATCATGTCAGCTTTAATTCAGTAATATCTACCAATTTCTCATTTACAATGCTATAATGGTCAAAGTTTAGGACTTTCATTTTCTAACTTGAATTGCCTATCAGAGATCAATGATTAGTTTAACCTGAAATATAGATTTTAAGAGCAGTTGAATAAAGCCAAGGCCCTCCTCTTTCTGACCCCCATTGGTCAGGGTATCAATGGCTGCTGGTTCATCTATATTTAGGCTGGTACACATTCCCACACGCCCCTTTCTAAGCCCCGTGAGTGAGATTTATGGTGTATGTGCAAGTGGGCCTGAGAGAGCAGTGTGTGGATCTACTAGACCCTTTTCTTCAAACAATGACAGAAAACAAAATCATGAAGAGAATTAATTCAAAATTCAATTATATCAAATGCACAGTAATAGGATAAACATACACACAAATGCAACACATACAGGCAAGCAAACACAGCCAGATGTCTATGCCCCAGGATTGCTGAGTAGCAGCTCTCAGCTGGCATCCAGAGTTCATGTCAGCTCTTTGGATGCAAGCTGGAAAACAACAAACAGCCTCTCAGCGATCTGGATGCAGAGAGCCGGACAGTCTCCCGGCTCGGCCTCAGAAGTGGCTCTTTGTTGCAGCTGGGAGCTCAGCCATGTTTCCTGACATTAAATCGTCTGGAATCCTCTTTTCAACAAGTTCTCTGTGAGATAAAGTGGGTCATTTCCATAAATTTGTCACTGTGTATTTCTGTGGGTGACTGTGTGTGAGAGAGGGACAGAGGGAGTTATACAAAGAAACAAGAGCTTTTTCTTGCACAATGCTTTAAAGACAGACTTACTTAATGAATGCAGGAGGCATGTCTCTCTTCATTACCTGGTCCTCGGTGGTTTGAACAGTCTCCTTCCCCACCTGCAAAACACCAAACACACACACAAACACACACACACACACACACACACACACACACACACACACACACACACACACACACACACACACACACACACACACACACACACACAAACACACACAGATCGACCATTTATTTTATTTAGCAAGACAGGAAATACTATTCAAGTAAGCACTATAAATAGCCGGAAGGGTGAACGGGTGTGTATCAATTCACACCTATTTCAACCATGCGTGCGTTCGAGAGCAGGCATCTCGGACTCTGGTTGAGTCGGACATCTGTTATTCTACATGAGGCGTGAGATGTTTATGCTGCTCTACTGGAGGTCTATAGTCATCAGTACAACATCAACAACGTAGAAAATGTTTGGAGTGTAATCATTTTCCACATTAAATCAGGCACAAATGATAGTCGGGACCTGGTAAATGTATATGCTCTCTTTTTTTTACAGTTGTTTTCGATTGCTAAAAGACAGTGGGCACAACTGGAGGTACATGTGCAAAACTCTGACTACAGTCTGCACAGCAGCAGTTCATGTGGACCAAACTCTAGTTTGTTTTTCATTGCTTGAACACAGTTTTCAAAACTCTACACACCTATCCCATGGCTTTAACCACAACGTGCACAACACTGTAGATTTACAGCACTTTGTTCAAATGCTAACACACTGCTGTCTAGCAGTCTGTCTGGTGCCTATCAAAAACTGCTGATTGGAATTTTAGCTGAAAGCCTAAGCAGGTGTCTTGTTTTAGACTAGTTAGTGAAGATATACGGTATTTGCAGTTTTTCCGATTGCTATGATAATTTTTTCAATACTTTTAACAACTTTCCTAAACTCTTAACACAGTTAGCACAACATCCGTCTGTGTAGACTATACATTTACTGTAATGAACAAATTGAACTTGACAGTCGTAACTGTGAGTATTGATTTTTTTCTCCGCCTAGGCCCATGTTCATATTGTGATGCAGCTGGCTAAAAAACGACATGTCTGTGAAACACATCCTACAACACACACAAACACATGCAACCACACACTGACACACTTGAGATGCAATTACTGTAAAGTAAGATGATAACATCAGTCTCTTGCTGCTGCAAGTCTGTTACGTAAAGTACACTTTCTGGCTCTAGAGACTCAGGAGGCAGCCATCATATAACATGTTCAAACAACACAGATTCACATTCAGTGGTGTATAAATGAATGTTCACAAATACTGCAAAAATATGATCACTATATCTGAAGGCTTACAGTAAATGTATCTTGTTGAATTTCCTTATTTAAAAATGCTGTGAGTTTCCCAACTCTAAACTGTGAGGAATGCAGCTCTACAAGTAGAGCGCACACTGATGAAATCCTTCGGATAGTCACGTTAGGTGAAAGATCAAAGACCTGTGTGAGTTTCCTGTAAGCAGCAAAGCTTGGCATTGATTATTCAATACATAATTAATGAGAATTTACGTGGTTTGCTGAACGCAGTGACAGTGTGATGTGTGTGTGGTTGTACAGCGCGAAAGGTGTGACCAATTCAGCGGTAAACAGACAGCTGTCACTCAAAGCTGACACAATACAATTGGTCTGATCTCAGATCCACAGGCATCAGCTCTGATGTGGGTTCAGCTTTCATACTCTCTTTTCTAATAATGTCATATTAATGGAACCTAACAGTCCAGTCCAATCAAAGAATAATGGCAAAAGACAACTCCTGCAAGTAATGAATAATAATAATTTTATTAGAGAATGTCTTGGACAATGTCCATGAAATTACAACTGCTGTTCAAAGTTAGTTGCATGCCGTTCTCCTCATACTAGCGCAGAACAAGATAAAGATTTGACACGCATTTAAAAATATTATAGCCTTGTAAAGTTGTTATAGCTAACATGTTAGCAAACAGTTGCCAATTATCACATACAGAAGATATGGAGCAACATTAGCATTCATTTGGAGTTGTGGTTGTGCCCATCTGACTAACGTCACTCCCATATTCACTCTCTTTATAGCTCTATTTTGGTCTCCACCAACTGCAGGGGGACATATCTGGATCTTCAGCTACTAAATGCTTGAATATGTTCACCAGCTAGTCGCTAAATTTGTCTTTCTGCAGTTTGGTGCTGAGCAGGTAGTGTACAGCTGCCCACTACTGCTGCAAACAAAGCCAATGAGAGTTGTGAGAGTGAACAAAAACAACAAAATTGTGGGTCATATGTAAAACCAACACAATGAGCTGAAAGATGCTAAAACACTGTGGAGCTGAGAGGAACTACAGAGTTGGTGGATGATTCTCTGACTTAAATTACTTATTTGATCATAAATTACATTATTGATTAGCAAGATGGAATTACCGTAATCAACATTCTGTCAATTTTTCAATAAATCATTTCAGCGCTTGATAACACAATAAAAATATTATATAATTCTGCAATATAAAATAAGCCAGGAGTAGATTTAAGGCAGACTGAGAAGCAGAGGGGACTAAGATTCATCCTGCGTCTGCCAATGAACAAGAAGAGATGGCTCATATTTACAGCAGGCTGAGGACAGTTGGTGTGTGTGTGTGTGTCGGGGGGGGGGGTTGTAGGTGGGAGGGTGGACTATGAGGCTTGGCAGAGTCTGGTCTGAAGACGCCAGAGACACATTCCCTCCCTAACAGGGTGCCGGTGTCTGACTCAAAGTGGCTATTCCTCCTCCTCTCTCCATCCCTCTTCTTCTTTCCTCATTCTGCACCACGCTGTTCAGCAGTTTCAGTCGACAATCTCGCACCTTGCATTCCTCCTCTCGCTCTTCCCTCCTCTCTCTTTCTCTCTCCAGAGAGTAGCTACTTCACTTAACGGTAAATCTATTTATTCCTTCCTCCCCCTCCCCCAGGCATACTCAGGATCTATGTTGACTCCTTCAGGAGAAGATACTTCTTAAACACCACTGAGGCAGCTCTCTGTCATCAGCACAACTTTAGCAAACTCACACAATCAACCCACGCACAACCTTTGACAGAGACTGACACCATCTTATGTGTGGGTAAGTGTCTCAGTGACCTAGATTTTAAGTATCTCCCACATCCAGCCCACCCTGGACGAAGTTAACAGTGTAATTGTATCAGTGTGCAGTGGGACTCTTGTGGTGATGCTGGCATGTAGCGGTATACTGTGTTATATCTAAGCTCAAACTGCGCAAGTGTAGGAATGAATCAGCTTTCTAAAATAAAGAGCATGTGCTCAGAAGTGTATGTGTATTTCAGCTTTGGTATCTTTTACATCCAATTCAGTTTATCTACCCAGCAACCAACCAGTGCTGATTTTACAAGCTGTTTTCAAGGACCTTTTGTGCTCTCTTTCAACACCTTCTTGTCACCCACTTCTTAACTCTCACTCCTCTATCAGTGGACTACACAACTACTCATCATTTCTTCTTCAACTGCGTATGTAGACATTTAGCTGTGTTGTTATGCAGAGTACAAAATACAAGAGTAAACGCTAGGAAAAGACAGTGTTAATCTTTTGATTCCTCCCTCTTAACAGCATTTTCCTCTGTCCGACACCTTCCAACTGTGTCCTCAGCCCTTATCTCTCTCTATGGCCTGGCATCTCCATCATCTGAGACCCAGCGACATGCCAGAGGCTGCTCTTAGCCTCCTTCTGCTCACTGTCTGCATGGATCAACTGAATCGAGTCAATGAATGGCTATCAAAAAAGGACAAGCTGAGAAAAAGAGAGAGATGGAGAGGAGTGCCTGGTAGCAATGAGATATTGAAGACTCGGTGCAGCTGGATGGTATCGCATAAAAGGAGGATTTTTCATTGTGTTTGAGTTCAAACGAAATAGCCCTTTTTATTCATCTCAGTTAATGAGATATTTATCAAAATTATCTTTTGTTTCCTTGCAAAGGGAAGCAGCAGCCTTATGTGTGAACTATTCAAAACTTTGACATTACAACTAGAACAATTAAAGATGCCTTATTCACTGTAAATTATTTTAAAGGAACAATTCAACAAACCTTCAGAATATCCAATAACATAGTTTCCATGTGGCAGTCATTGAAGTCAGTGAAGGTGGACACTGACTTTGCAAAGTATTAATGACCTTCCTATGGATTTGCAAAATCCAAATGTTTTTGTCTTACTTCAAAATCCTTCAGACATATTCTTACACATGCTGAGTAATATCACAAAATTCATTTAGCCAATACTGTATATTTTTGGATTTAGGCAACAGTTTACAGTAGTGCTTTCCAGATCATAAATCATGGTCCCCTGCATACCAGTATGATATCAAAATAACAATTTCAAACTTTATTTCAAAATGTCTTATTGTCCAATAGTGAAAACAAGTACAGAGGAGCCATGGCCAGAAGAGCAGCATAATGGTGATGTGCTTCAGCAATATGCAGCGAAATACAATAAAAACACTAAAACGGGAGAGCAAAATACAACTGCCAAGATGCCCAACAAAGAACTAGACAAAGCCTGTTTAAATCTTGACAAAGCAGAGCATAGACAGCGTCTTAGTCGGCCACACAACCTGCATCACAGTTTCTGTGGCATCCTGATCAAGTCTGTTCCACCAAGTGTGACCTTTCACAC